>NC_057404.1:36520988-36820988 GCF_019320065.1 Cervus canadensis
GGCTTAAGTCTCCTGCCTCTGGATTTCAGTTTTATTCTTCCTGTAGTCTCAGGACTTCTCCAACTATACAGCACTGATAAGAAAACTTCTAGGTTAATGGCGAAAAGATTCTCCCCCGTTAGGGACACCCAGAGAGGGTTCACAGAGTTACATGAAGAAGAGGAGAGGGAGGAGGGAGATAGAGATGAGCAGGAGGAGAAAAAGGGGGACTCAAGAGGAGAGAGACAGATCTATGCAGCTGTCTGTTCCCAGAGTGTTCTCCGTAGCCCAGTCACCTACAAAGATTCACAGAATTGGATTGGGAAGAGAAGGGGAAAGGAGGAAATAGAGGTGTTCTGAGGTAGAAAACAGAGAGTCAAGATTGGGAGAGAATAATCTTCGGTTTAAAAATAGGGCTTCTCTTCTTTTTTTTTTTGTAAGGTTATAGTGTGTTGAAAATGAAAATTAAGGAGTAGTAGAGGAGTACTAGAGGACTTTAAAAGAAATAAGAGGAAAAGAAAAATAAAAAATAGAAGAGAAAAAGGAAAGAAAAAAAAAAGAAGAAGAAAAAAGAAAAAGAAAGAAAAAATTTTTTTTTTCCCCTAATTAAAAAAATCGTAAAAATCTATGAAAATGAAAGTTAAGGAGTAATGGGGGAGTAATAGGGGATTTTAAAGGAAGATAAAAGAGAAAAAATAAAAAATAAAAAAAAAGGAAAAAAAAGAAAAAAAAAAAAGAAAAAAGTAAAATTATATCTAGGAGTTTCTCTAGAGCTGTTGCGGTCAGTGTGGGTTCGGCTCAGTTTCAGATAGCTCCTCGTTCCAGCTTACACTTCTCGGTATCTACAGGCCCCTTACGGTGTAGTCGGTGTTTTCTAGAGGGATTTTAATCTGTTGCACCAGTCCCTTCTGAAGCGGTTCCCTTTGTTTATTTGACTTCTGTTTGCCGGTCTCTTCACAGCCTCATTTCCGCCCTGACACAGGCGGGCAGAGGTGGACTCTTATTCAGTCAGCTAGTTCCGTTGCGCTGCGGGGCGGGGCTGACGCTGCGGGGATGGGCTGGCGCTGCGGGGCGGGGCTGACGCTGCGGGGCGGGGCTGGCCCTGCGGGGGCGGGCTGGGGCTGCCGGGAGGGGCTGACGCTGCTTTCTCCGTCTGTGCTGCTCAGGCTCCCGGCTGTTCTGTATGGAGCGCGCCCCGCGCTGCGCGAGGTTCCAGCCCTCGGGTGTTCCACAAAAGCGCGGAACGAAAAGCTGCGCCTGCTCTCTGTGCCTTCCCCGTCAGAGCGGTCCAGGCAGCGAGGGGCTTGGTGGGCGCACTCTACCCAGGTGTGGCGCGCCCACTCCCTTCCGCGGACCCAGTCTCAGTTTCCGCTGGTGCCAGTCGGGTGCGCGCGCCTTCTGCCCTCCGCGTCCCCAGCCCCAGTCCCCGCCCGCGCCGGTCGGGTGCCTGCGCCCTGTGTCTCGCCGCGACCTTCCCCTCCCCACTGCCTCCTGCCTCCGGCGGGGCTGGGCCGGTCCGCAGCCTGCGAGCAGCCTGCGAGCTCTTCTCTGGACTTTCTCGGTCTCTTTGTTCTGCAAACAGCCGGCAGTGTGTTCGGCCGGTTAATGTACTCTCTCTCCTTTGGTCTCCCACAGTTCAAGTTGGCACCTCACAGAAGCTCCCTCCGATTGTACTCAGGGCACTCAGGCCCAGACCCTACCCCAAGCAATGCCGCCCAAGACTCCCTTCCCGGGACGAATCTCTGTCCTCAGCTCTTTTGTCTCACTTTTTATCTTTTATATTTTGTCCTACCTCCTTTCGAAGACAATGGGCTGCTTTTCTGGGCGCCTGATGACCTCAGCTAGCGATCAGAAGTTGTTCTGTGAAGTTTGCTCTGCGTTTAGTTATTCTTTTGATGAATTTGTAGGAGAGAAAGTGGTCTCCCCGTCCTACTCCTCCGCCATCTTGGCTCTCCACAAATGGCAAAGGATTCTTTAACATAAATCATAATGTTTTCTTAGGTCAGTCTCCTAAAACAATAGAAATAAAACAAAATAAACCAATGGGGCCTAATCAAACTAGCTTTTGCACAGCAAATGAAACCATAAAAAATAATAACTGAAAACAAAAAGACAACCTATGCAATGGGAGAAAATATTTGAAAATATTGCAACTGACAAGAGCTTAACCTCCAAAATATACAACCAACTCATATAACTCAACAACAAAAAACAAACCATCCAGTCAGAAACTGGGCAGAAGACCTTAATAGATATTTCTCCAAAGAAGACATACGGATGGCCAGTAGGCACATAAAAAATGTCCA
Source organism: Cervus canadensis (assembly GCF_019320065.1). Taxonomy (NCBI): domain Eukaryota; kingdom Metazoa; phylum Chordata; class Mammalia; order Artiodactyla; family Cervidae; genus Cervus; species Cervus canadensis. Next base: position 36,523,274 of record NC_057404.1, read on the forward strand.
GTGTCACTAATTATCAGGGAAATGCAAATCAAAATTACTATGAGGTGTCACCTCCCACCAGACAGCATGGCCATCATTAAAAAGTCTACACGTAATGCTGGAGAGGGTGTGGAGAAAAGAGAGCCCTCCTACACTGTTGGTGGGAATGTTGGTACAGCCACTGTGGAAAACAGTATGGAAGTGCCTCACAGAATTACCATATGATCCAGCAATCTTACTCCTGTGCATGTACCTGGACAAAACGATAATTCAAAGGATACATGCACCCCTATTTTTATAGCAGCACTATTCCCAATAACAAAACATGGAAACAACCTAAATTCTCATTAGCAGATGGACATATAAAGAAGATGTGGTACATGTATACAATGGAATATTTCTCAGCCATAAAAAAGAACTAAATAATGCCATTTGTGGCAATATGAATGGACCTAAATACTAAGTGAAGACAAATATCATATGATACCAGTTATATATGAAATCTAAAATAGGCACAAATGAACCTATCTACAAAACAGAAACAGACTCACAGACATAGATATCAGACTTGTGATTGCCAAGAGAGAGGGAGGAAGGGAGAGGGATAGACTGGGAGTTTGGGGTTGGTGAATGCAAACTGTACATTTAGAATGAAAAACCAATAAGGTCCTACTATAAGGAACCATATGCAGTCTCCATAATGGAAAATATTATTAAAAAAAGAATGTGTAAATGTGTATAACGAAGTCACTTTCCTAAGCAGAAGAGATTGGCACAACATTGTAAATCAACTATAATTAAAAAGAATAAAAAATAAAAAGTTTTAAAAGCTTTAGGAGATATCTCCAAAGGAAAGAAACTGATTTTTTCTAAAGTTGAGTATCAAAAGAGTTGAAATCTTACCCAATAAGATTTCTCTTCACATCAGTTATATATTTTACATTGAGAAACAAAAAATAAAAGCAAAAATGAAGTGATAAAAGTCACTGGAGATGTTCCAGATTTTTAACTATAAAGACCAGGGGAAAACAAAGTGTTAGAGACGTGTTAGAATAGTTCATCCTGTTTTTCCTGAAAACATCTGTTGTGTGTTCAAACTTTTCAGTGTCATATCTTTTTGCCTTTTCATACTGTAAAAGTTCCATATAGTCAAAGCTATGGCTTTTCCAGTAGTCACATATGGATATGAGAGTTGAACCATAAAGAAAGCTGAGCTCCAAAGAATTGATGCTTTTGAACTGTGGTGTTGGAGAAGACTCTTGAGAGTCCCTTTGACTGCAAGGACATCAAATGAGTCAATCCTGAAGGAAATCAGTCCTGAATATTCATTGGAAGGACTAATGCTGAAGTGGAAGCTCTAATACTTTGACCTCGATGCGAGGAACTGACTCGTTAGTTCAGTTAGTTAGAAAAGTCCCTAATGCTGGGAAAGATTGAAGACAGGAGAAGAGGGGGATGACAGAGGATGAGATGGTTGGATGGCATCATGGACTCAATGGATATGAGTTTGAGCAGGCTCCAGGAATGGGTGAGGGGCAGGGAAGCCTGGCGTGCTACAACTCTATGGAGTTGCAAAGAGTTGGACATGATTGAGCAACTGAACTTAACTGATATTCAAAGTTGAAAAAATATACTATATATAACTGTAGGTTTCAGTTACTTTATGGCATATTCTTCTCTAAATTTGTTGATAACAGATGATGAAATTGAAATGTGAGTAATATTCTGCGTGATTACAAAATTACTGAAACTGAGTGGTCATTCATTATCCCTTAGATCTCAGAAGTGCTGAATGAGTTAGTACAGATAACTGAAAGATGGCAAACGCCTTTTATATTTACTTAAGGACATCTATTTCAGGTGGGTTCTCCTTATACCAGTTTATAGCAATTGTACCATTATTCAAAAAATGTTTCACACATGATTATTTCACTTTGTTCTCCCATGTGTACTCTGAAAACCACTAATTCAATATATAGTATTCTCTAATAACGTAATAACAGACTGAAAAAGAAATTAGAAACAGTATCTTTGTTGTCCCTATAAATACAGAAAACCATATTCTCATTCTCCTCAGTCCTTTTGTTTATGTTTTCCTCAGTCCTTAATTTGTGTGGTTCAGCCTTTAACTTCTAATGTCACTCAATTCAATTCATATAAAGGAAACATTATTTATCTTCTAAACTATGATTAAAAGTACATAAAAATAACCATTTTAGCCACTATAAAATATACAATTCTGTGGCATGAAGTACATTCATATTGTTATGAAAAAATTGCCACCATTGATCTCCAGAACTTAACTCCATATGCATTAAATAACTCCACATTCTACCTTCTCCCCAGCCCCCAGAAACCACCATTCTACTTCTATGTCTATGAACTATTATAAGGCCCATATAAGCAGAATCATGGTATTTATCCTTTTACAATTGGTTTATTTCACATAGAAAAGTATCCTCAAGTTTTATCCATTTGCAGCATTTATCAGAATTACTTTCCTTTTTAAGACTCAGTAATATTCCATATTGTATTTGTGTGTGTATATGACTGTATCCTGCCAGGCTCCTCTGTCCGTGGGATTCTCCAGACAAGAATACCGGAGTGGGTTGCCATTTTCTTCTCCAGGAAATCTTCCCAACCCGGGAATCAAACCCAGGTCTCTGGCATTGTAGGCAGATTCTTTACCGACTGAGCTCCATGGGAAGCCTATATCTATACCTATATCTATATCTATGTATATGTATACTTATGTATATGTGTGTATACACACACACACACATATATAACATTTATGAACATTTAGTTTTTCTTTCATTGGTCAAAGTATACTTGGATTGCTTCCACCTCTTGGTTCTTGAAAGTAATTCTGCTATGAACATGGATATAGATATACCTACTTGAGTCTCTGCTTTCAATTCTTTGGTATATGTAGCCAGAAATAGAATTATTGGATCATATGATAATTCTATATATAATAGTCTGAGGAACCACCATATTGTTATCCATAATGACTTACCATTTTTCACAATTTTGCCAACAATGCTCAGTGGTTCCATATTTCCACATCTTTGCCAACAATTGTTATTTTCTGCTCTTTTTGTTATTACTATTATTGTATGTAATACATAATAGTATATATTATAAGTATTATTTATAATATCTGTCCCAATGGGTTTTCAGAACTTAGTTATATGACACCTAGCTGTGCAGATCTGCCCAATCTATACTCTATGGAAAAGAAGGAACAAAAGAAGAAAGTGGGAGTGATGGGAGGTGGAGAAGGACTGAGAAGAGACTTTGAGAGGCAGCCAGTAGTGCCTGTTCATAGTAAATAGATACAGATTTGATGAAGATCATCTTGGTTCCTATATACTCAGTGTTTTAGGATTAGTAAAATTCTTGATTGAATTTTGGAATTTCTGGGTAATGTATTATTACAGATCAGCATCGTCTAAAGGCCTATAGATAGATTACTGTTGGGCTAATCAAAATGAGGAAAATAAGAACAGTGTTGTGGAAGTCTCACAAAACTTGATTGTTATTGTGATTGTTGTTACCCATTATGTAATGGTAGTGAGAGAAGATAACATTTATTTTTACACTTTAAATTAAATATATAAATTTTACAGTATATTATCTTTTAGGCTTATCTGTTTCCACAGAACATAATTCCCTGACACTTCATTCAAGTTGTTGAGTGTTTTAATAGTTCATTCCTTTTTTATAGTATTCCATAGTATGGATAGAACATAGTTTGTTTAAACATCACCTATTGAAGAATATCTGGTCATGTATAGCTTTTGACTATTATGAATACAGCTGCTGTGAATATTTGTGTACAGGTATTTGCATGAACATTAAGTTTGTATTTTCCTGGGGTAAATGCTCAAGAGTGATATTGGTGCATCATATAATATTTGCATGGCTAGTTTCATTAGGAACAGTTGAATTCTTTTCCTGAGTGGCTGTACTATTTTGCATTTCCACCAGTATTGTGTAAGTCACCCAGTTCCTTTGCAATTTCGCTGGAATTTTGTGTTAGCCATTGGATATGTAGGAAAAACTTTTCTAAACTCCACAATCACTGATCATCTGGGCAAACAGAGGAAGAGAAGTAAGTTCTGAGAAGTTTTTTTTTTTTCTTTTTCTCCCTTTCTTCCTTTTTTCCACTTTACCTCCATCTTTGTGTGTAAATATATTTTAGCTTATTATTGAGAAGAATTCTTCTAAGTATGGCATAATACAATTAGTTTAATAGGACTGACATGCAAGTAGTATAAAGTTAACTTAAAATTGGAGTATTGGAATTTGTGGACCAACATTTGCATTTAACCACTGTAAACTCATTCATTACCAAGTATCTACTGAGAAGTATCTGTGTCACAGACACAGTGCCACTGTTGAGAGTAACAGGTATCACACCTGCCTTTATGGACTTCATGTATGCAAAGAATACCGAATACATGGATAGAATGAGTAGTGTACTTTAGAGGCTAACCTGTGCTGTAGATGAGAATATCCTTTAACCCTTATTCACCAAAGTTTCATTTATTTTGTAGAGCGTTTTCAGTGACCAGAGGGTGTTTTAGGAACCGTATTCTGAGGCTCACTAAACTGCAGGTGGTCATAGAAATTTTGGAGTATGCAGTTGTCATTGACAAATCAGGATTCTGTCCTGGGTATAGACTGAACTAGGAATTACATGGCAAAATCATCCTGCCCTTTTTTGCACAGATAATGCCTTCTGTCCCAACACTGATCTGTTTTCTGACAATTCAGTATTTTCAATGTAGATGAACTCAGAACATTTTGATTCACTTAAAAGTCTTCAGCCTAAATAAGTGTTCATTTCAAGTGAAACAATAGAGCCACTGATAAAGACAGGAAGAGATGCCACAAAAAAGCAGATTGTGGGGTATAAAATATAAGGAATAGTCTTGACGACAATATTTACATGGAGGAAAAAAAGCTTTAAACTATTGTCTAACACTCACAAAATAAATATGTCTTCTCTGTCATATTTAAATCTTTATAAAATATGGAATATATAATTAATAGTTCACCTATAAATAATATTTTGGCAGTTGCTTTGTGTTTTCCTTGAAGAAAACTAAACTCTGGCTATCTTAAAAGCACAGAATATTAACCAAAGGTAATGAATATCTACATTTATTATTATAGCCTGATGTATTAAAGAAAGATATATATGAAGAAAATGTGTGTGTGTGTATGTGTATGTGTATGAACATCCTGTAGAGAAAAACCTGGTAAAAAGTATCCCCACAGCCTCACAGCAGAGAAGCTAAAGCATACTTCAGTGTTCCAAAAACAGGATAAATTTTGTGCTGTGGTTATCATTTTATACACACACACACACACACACACACACAGAGTTAGGAAGTTAAGAAGGAGGCTGACAGTGTCTCTTTTCTTAATGATGTAACTGATCTGATGATGGAACAGAGCAGATGCATCGGTGATGCCAGAAGCTTGACCTGTGTGTGCTGGTGCCAAATCAAATGTCAGAGACAGGGTTTTGGATGAAGTAGAAAAGAATAGCTTAATGCTTTGCCAGGCAAAGTGGGACACAGCAGGCTTCTGCCCTGAAAACTATGTGATCCATTCCTGGAGGATTTGATGAGGAGTTTTACAGCAATAGTTAAAGTGTGGGGTTGCTCTAAGATTAATTGTGTGCGGGGCCTGCGTTCCTGTCGTCCGAGGTAATCTTGATGGGCTTCTCTGGTTCCTTTAATCTCACCTTAGGTGGTTTCTTGGCTGCTTCTCCCTTGACTAGCAACTGTTTGAATCTACCCTTTGGAACCCAGGGAAGGTCATGAAGGCTGGGGTCTGTTCACGACCAACAAGAAAATGAGGGACAGAAAGTCCTCCTTGTCTAGGAGCTCCACAGGGCCATACTCGGTTTCACCAGCATGTAACCCCCTGACTCTAAATCTTTTAAATGCTGTTGTTCACTGTTTCAGAGCATTCCACAGCAAAAATCACTTTTAACACTTAAAAGTTAGAAATCTTAAATAATTTAAGCTCAGTTATTCAGTGTTTTGAATGGTTTAGTGCAAGAATCATTTTTAAGTCTTAGAGATAAGAGAGGGCTTATTTTAATCCTGCAAAGCCTTCAAAAGAAAAAATTAGTGGAAGAGATAACAGAAATAAAATTGGTAGCTAGGATATATTTTATTTAATAATGAGAAAATCTTATTCTCTGACTGCCCCACTTTCTCCAGCTATTAACCAGTAGACTGTCTCCCTAAAGTTCAAACCTCATCGAATCCTGGAGCCACCATGTGTAATGGTTGATAGAAATCACATCCACAATAGCCTGGTTGGGTCTAGAATTAGCATTACTGTCTCAAGCTACCAGGAATTTTACATGATTAGAGTTGCTCGTCTGTGTACTATACAAATGGCAACTTCTCTTAGATATCTGAAATGTTATCTCAGTTTTTATAAAATGCCTTTCTATAGTAAGCAGAATAATGCTCTTCTAAGATGTTAACATTCTGATCCCTAATCCATGCTAATGTGTTACATGGCAAAGAGGAATTAAGGTTACAGATAAAATTAAGGTTCCCTCATAGCTCAGTTGGTAAAGAATCCACCTGCATTGCAGGGACCCCAGCTCAATTCCTGGGTCAGGAAGATCCCCTGGAGAAAGGATAGTCTACCCACTCTAGTATTCTTGGGCTTCCCTAGTGGCTCAGCTGGTAAAGAATCCACCTGAAATCCAGGAGACCTGGGTTGGATCCCTGGGTTCGGAAGATCCCCTGGAGAAGGGAAAAGCTACCCACTCCAGTATTCTGGCCTGGAGAATTCCATGAACTGTATAGTGCATGGGGTCTCAAAGAGTTGGACACGACTGAGCGACTTTCACATCACACAATAAGCTGATCTTAAAATTAGAATTTTGTTGTAGATGATCCATATAGGTCTTATGAAATCATAAGGACTCTTAAATTGGGAAGAGAGAAACAGAAGTGTCAGAACAGGAGAGATGTCATTGCCATTACTTGCCATTACTATCTTTGAAGACTAAAGTATTTGGATATCATCTGCTTCATAGCAATATGTATCATGTGGTCAAATCAGATCCAACACAGGGTGCAGAGAAAGCCAGGTAGAGAGCCATAAATGGAGCCCAGATGGCTGTGATATGGCCTGAGCTTAAATGACCCACCTCATTTGTGTGCATCCAGCATTCATCCTATGTAAGAGTTTATTTTATTGAGACAAATTGTCACACTCTGTTGGTTGTTGTTCTCATATTCAGGTGAAACTACAGCTACTATTTGGTCAGATACTTTATGTAATTAATTGCAGTCATGCTAGCACAAGTGGATTCCACTTTACACATATGGTTCAAACAACAGCCACTTTATGCGGAAATGAAAACTTGGAATGGGGCTTTATGCTTTGGTGTTACGGAAATCTTGAAATGCATTGCTGGACATGATTTTCACTGATAAATAAGGCAGTGAGAAGAAAGTTTGGTAATGTGGATCTACTATCCCTGCTACTGCTGTCAACGGGTAAAGACGTGCTATGTAACAAAATCAAATTCCCACACCAGCACTAGCCCTGATATGTCTCTGAGACAATGAAGAATAACCTCCAGGGCAGCCACCCTGTGCGAGGCCTGTTCTTTAGCCTACTAAAAAAAAAAGAAAATAAATAGAACAAAACACTAAAATTAGTCTCTCTATCTATCTCTCTCTTTCCCCTAGTTAGGAAGGTCTTTTGTTAGGGGGCGGAAAAAAATGCCTGGTTACTACTTTTCAGACAAAAGGGAGAAATTCGGCACTCAATCCTGAGGGAAGGGTGGGGCCAGGGGCATGATGTGTCAATTGACTTCAAATAAAGTAGACCAAAAAAAAAAAACAGGCAGAAAAACAAACGAAGGTCAAGTTTTATGTCCAAAACCATTATACATTCATATATCTTTATACTCTGCTGACATCAATCATCCTTAGACTCAGTCAAGAGCATTTTACTTACTAGGGGCAAAAAGATGATGTGCATTAAGTAGTTAACAATACTGGAGATAGGGACAGGGAAAATCATGACCCAAGGACAAAGCGTAATCCAAACGCAACATTCTTCCTAGTCAATGCTCACTTTTCTGAATAATGAAATGCAATAGGTTTCTCAAGAGTAGTCAATATGCGTGTATTGTTTAAGCCTTTGACAAATAATTCTGTTGTGATTGAAAGACAGGCTTGCAAAAAATCTTTGTAACAGGGTATTTTAATTTTTGAATTATGTTTGCTTTCATATGAATTTCTTGATATTGCTGTATTAAAATAGTCTAATTATGTGATAGCTACCTGATAACATTTTGTGCATTGTGGTAGGTTGCAGTAAGAGGAAATATAAGTTAAAACTGAGTCATACCAACAACATTTAGATTTTGTGAAAGAGCAATGTTTTCTATTTCATGTACAGTAATAGCTATTTTGCTACCACTCTAAACAATAAAACAGTTTTAAAGATCTTCAAAAATGATGTGATGCATCAGCAATATGATTTACGTTTCCCAGCAGAAAAGTTATGCCAAATATTTACATACTAAAATTAACTTTTACGGTACTGTACTATAAAATCAGGGCTTCCCAGGTGACTCTGGTGGTAAAGAACCTGCCTGCCAGTGCAGGAGATGTAAGAGGTACAGGTTTGATGCCTGGGTTGGGAAGACCCCCTGGAGGAGGACATGGCAATCCACTTGAGTATTCTTGCCTGGAGAATCCCGTAGAGAGAAGAGCCATGGAGAGAAGACCATAGAGTCTGACACAACTGAAGCAACTTAGCATGCACCGACTATAAAACTGTCTTTTTTCAGACAGCCAGAGACATTGAAATTAGCACACGAATCTTTTTTCTTAGATATTTCAGATTAATATGGAGCACCATTTCCTATTTCTGAGTAAGCAGTTAAATAACGCTATCACAATTATCTTTTTAAGCCTGATAAAATTTTATCTAGAATTAAAGCTGCCTTAACATATAGTAATACTATATTAACACCAATCAAAATTAACCTAATTGCAAAATTAGTTAAATAACAAAATTAACTAAGGCAACAATTTTAAGACACTTTAAAAAAATTACATTTGGAAAGGTCTGCTATTATTCTTATATTTAATTGAATAATTAAAGAAATACTCTTTAAGTAAACCCACCTTCCCACAAAGTTTCAGTGTTATCCTAAAGTGAAAAAAAGAAAGGAAAATCATTTCTCTGTTGTGATTTGTGACTACTGGGAGATTCTATCTATAATTAAATTAAACTAAACATATATTGAATGAGTACTTATGTATAAAACACCAAGGGCAACATAAAGCTAAATATGAGAGTGGCTTTATTGTAGTAATAATAAAACACCCATTTTCAGGTCTTTAAAAAATATGTGGGAAGCCTAAAAGATGCAAGCACATAAAGCTAGATTTATGGGTGATCTACTGAACCACTTTGCACTGCTTTGTCATATGCCAAAACCTTCCATTCTTTATGTCCTTATTCCAGTCTTTCAATCTCATCTTCCTCTTCAATCTCCTTGGACTTCTGCAAACTTTCTTCATGCAGGCTCCACATCTTTGTAGACTTGGAGTCAGGTTCTTTTCCTCTGCACCACCTATAACTTCCCACAGATGGGAGATGCTTTTAGCAGCCTTGAGATTCAGAAAACAGGCCTCTTTAAAAGCCAGGTTTGTGGAGACATCTGTTAGATGTGGCTTGTAGGATACTTGATTTTCCACTTTATGATAAAACAGCAAAAATCTTGTCCCATATTTAATTTTTAAAAGTATCTTTTCATATATGATTATAATAGATGTCTTTAATTTATTTAATTCTAAAATAATTGATTTTATAGTGTGTCAGCTGGGAGAAAAAACATAAAAGAGACCATCAAAAAACATAATTTCAGCCATGAGTTTAAAATATCATCTCTCTCAATATCTCTCATTAAAACTGAAAAAAAAGCAATAAATAGAACAAAAACAAAAAGTTAATGATAGAAATAGATGAAACATAAAGCTAAATTAATCAACCCATGAATCTGCCTTTCCCTTGACAGCAGAGATGGTGTTTTGTATTTTGATTTTCAGATATAATCTACTGTTCAGAGATCCTGAGATTTAAAAATGGATGCCCTCCATTTTATTGAGGTCACTTAATTAACTAAAAAGGGCAAAAGGAGTGTACAAATTCTCTGAAGCCCTTTCTTGGGCTCTTTGTTTCTTCTTGTGTTGAGATGATTTTCATAAAGGAGAAAAGTATTTCGTATTGTTTATACAACTCAGTTCAGTTCAGTTCAGTTGCTCAGTTGTGCCCAACTCTTTGTGACCCCATCGACTGTAGCACACCAGGCTTCCCTGTTCATCACCAACTCCTGGAGCTTACTCAAACTCATGTCCATTGAGTCAGTGATGCCAACCAACCATCTCATCCTCTGTTGCCCTCTTCTTCTCCTGCGCTCAGTCTTTCCCAGCATCAGGGTCTTTTTCAGTGAGTCAGTTCTTCGCATCAGGTGGCCAAAGTATTGGAGTTTCAGCTTCAACCTAAGTCTTTCCAATGAATATTCAGGACTGATTTCCTTTAGGATGGACTAGTTGGATCTCCTCGCAGTCCAAGGGACTCTCAAAAGTCTTCTCCAACACCACATTTCAAAAGCATCAATTCTTTAGCACTCAGCTTTCTTTATAGTCCAACTCTCACATCTATACATGATTACTTGAAAAACCACAGCTTTGACTAGATGGACCTTTGTTGGCAAAGTTTATACATCTACTTGTCAACTAAAATGAAAAGTAGAACATGAGAGTTGTTAAGTATTTTATCTGGGGCAAAATGAGGACTAGAGCTTGAAAGGCATCATTCAAACAGCTTTGAGAAACTGCACCAAAAAGAATTAGGGAGGAGGTCAGTATTATGTATGATTTTAGTGGATGGGGGTACATGCAGTCAGACATTCATTTTGGCAGAGGCTTGCTTCTCTTCAGGAGGAGCAGATGTCTCGGTTAATGATTTTTGTGCTGTTCTATGAAGAAATGCAAGAACTGTGCTCGTAAAATCTCCTGATAGTACCTAATTATTTGAAGACAGTTTTGCCCATTTTTCCCAGAGCACAGAGTGCCTCATTCCTGATCTCCACTCTGAACTCCTTTCAGGGTGTTTTTGAAGGTCAGTGGCTGCAGTAGCTAGTGACCTAATCTTTAGAGGCAGATAGCAAGTGCCACTTTTTAGTTGGCATATCTAAGGGTAGTTAAATAGATACAGAAATTCTGTACTTTTTAATCCTGTGTGTCAGCCTAGGTCAATTCTCCCAAAAGAACCTAGGGGAATTCTATTGGACAAATCACTGAAAATTTGACCTTGCAAGCATCTTTTCATTTAGGTTAATGAAAGCTGCCTCTTTTCTCAGTATGACAGCTTTAGTATTTGCAAGTGATTTTTTACATGTACATGTAAACATCATGCAATTTTAACTCACTTTTTCTCTCATAATACTCTCCAATGTCAATATTAGTTCTTTGACAATTATATTTTCACTTGTGTAAGAGGTTGAAATGACGAAGGAAATGATGATTTTTCTCTTAGTTTACTGAGAAGTATATTGTAGGAAAAAATATATATTTTAATGAAAATAAAACTGTACAGTCCCATTATTTAAAGCTCCATACTCTGACCAGAAGAGCATTCAAAGAATGCATTTCAATTGAAACTATTTTAGTCAGAGATTTAAATAGAGTTAAATAGATAAGGCTTTGAAACAGTTAAATAGATAAGGCTATGTGAGTGTCAAATAAAAGCAAGCAAACAGTATCCATTTAGAAACATTTATTGAGCACTATCTACGTGACAAGTACTGAGGTAGTCACTGAGATTTCATCATGAGCAATACAAAGATGATCATGTTCACATAAGGATCATTGTCTGTGATAGAGCCATATGCTAAATATCTAATACTAGTTACTTAATTTTACAGATTATTGTTCTTCTGACCTTTCAATAGATTGATTCACCAAATATTGGTATAGAAACTTGAAAATAGCCAACATTTATGGAATAGTTCCGTCTTACATTCTGAAAGACCAACCACAATAACAAAATGTAAAAGACAATAGAAGCAAAAAAAAAAAAAAATCTAGTCACAGAAGTAAGAGAAGTTGGTGGAGTGCCCAAAGGACAGCAAAAAAATAAATAAATAAATAAATAAGATAAAAGGCCTCTGAGTTAGAGATCTAAGTGCAAAAAAACAAAACAGATTGAAATGACAAGTTTAGAACCACATAAGAGTGCCTTACTGAGTTAAATTTTGATCTTGATTTAACAAGGTAACTTGCATGCATTCTTCCGTGGTAATGATTTCAAATCCTAATAAAAATAATAAATCAGTGGAAGGTGACCTGCTGATGTTTATCTGTAGCTCTGTGGAAATGCTTTCAAGCAGGTTGTGGGCCAATTCTGATGAAGGGGAAAAAGGACAGTCTGAGTGCTTATCGTAGAGTGTTTATGATGAAGAAACAAATCAGCCAGCTATGAATGAGAAATATCTATGAACAGTAACTCATGAAGCAAGTGGTTAGGCTAAAGCATTTAATCAGACTCTTTAAAAAAGGGAAATTCTAATTCCAAACTTAGAATTTACATCTGTGTTAATAAAATATAATTTATAGTATCATTTAAAAAAATAAACAGAACATATATTTGCAGTAGGAATAAGATTTGTTTTGGACAAAATATGTAGAATTGGAGAAAGTAATTTTCTGTTGAATAACTCAGTTCACACTTGCCCTGACTATATAGAGGGGAAATTGTATCTAAATCATGCTAAATAATTATAATTATTAATTATAGTTATATATGTGGGAAAATAAAATATTGTGCATGACAGAAATGAGACCAACACTAAAAATCACTTTGTTCCAGCATTTCATGTGTCCCACTGATTACCTTAAATTTTAATTTGCATAATTGATCTCCAAATACATTGCTTAAACAATTCTTGTTTTTTGAAAGACATATATTTAGCAATTTGTAAATTACATAATAAGAGACAGCTACTTTGAGAAGAAATAAACAATGGAATGATTTTTCCCTCTGATATGGTGATTTTATACCAAACCACTACAGAGATCATTGTGATTTGTTAAAATGAAAAGTGTTAAATCAAACCATTTGATTAATATTAGTAAATGCTTTCTATCCTGGATTCTTCCTCACACCTTTATTCATAATTTAGGTAACCCATAAATTATTCTCACTTAACAATTATCCATTTACTGAAAGTTACTGATGACAGAGTAATATTGAAGCCTAATAATTAAAATTAAGAGAAAACTGATTCGTTTATCCCCTTCAAGCATGTTTTTACTGACTGCCAACTACATACCAGGCAGTATTCCAAGTAAGGTGAATAAAAAAAGAAAAAACCAGCAGATGAAATCTATTCCCTTCAAGAGACTTACATGTTAGCTGTGTGAGAGATGTGTAATAAATATCTAATAAATATGGGTGATAAATAATTACTCAGAATGAAGCAAGAAAAGAAAATAAAGAATATGTGGTAAGAGTGATAAGGTATTAGGTAGAGAGGTCAGGAAAGACGTCACAAGAGAGTAATATCTGTTCAAAGACCTGTTATGAGTGAGGAAGCAAGTCATAGTATTATGCAAAGGCCCTGAAGTGACAGCAAGCTTGGTGTATATACATTAGCTGTGTATGAGGATGCAGTTTTTGCCAATAGGTGGTATTGTTACTGTATTAATCTCTTAAGTCTACCATAACAAAATATCACAGATTGAGTGGCTCACACAACAGAAATTTATTTATTTCATGAATCTGTAGTCTGAAAGTCTGAAATCAAGATATCCACAGGGTTGTTTTCTTCTCCTGGGCTAGTTAGTGTCCTTTCTTCTCCCTGGAATCTCATCTTGTCTCTCTGCTGGCATGTGTGTCTGTGTCCAGACTTTTAGACTCTGTGGGAGAAGGTGAGGGTGGGATGTTCAGAGAGAACAGCATTGAAACAAGTATACTATCAAGGGTGAAACAGATCACCAGCCCAGGTTGGATGCATGAGACAAGTGCTCAGGGCTGGTGCACTGGGAAGACCCAGAGGGATGCGATGGGGAGGGAGGCGGGAGGGGGGATCGGGATGGGGAACAAATGTAAATCTGTGGCTGATTCATGTCAATGTAGGGCAAAAACCACTACAATATTGTAAAGTAATTAGCCTCAAACTAATAAAAATAAATGGAAAAAGCAAAAGCATCAATTATTCGGTGCTCAGCTTTCTTTATAGTCCAACTGTCACATCCATACATGACCACTGGAAAAAACTCATAGCCTTGACTAGACAGACCTTTGTTGGCAAAGCAATGTCTCTGCTTTTAATATGCTGTCTAGGTTGGTCATAACTTTCCTTCCAAGGAGCAAGCATCTTTTAATTTCATGGCTGCAATCACCATCTGCAGTGACTTGGGAGCCCCCCCCCCAAAATAAAGTCTGACACTGTTTCCACTGTTTCCCCTTCTATTTCCCATGAAGTGATGGGACCAGATGCCATGATCTTAGTTTTCTGAATGTTGAGCTGTAAGCCAACTTTTTCACTCTCCTCTTTCACTTTCATCAAGAGGCTCTTTAGTTCTTCTTCACTTTCTGCCATAAGGGTGGTGTCATCTGCATATCTGAGGTTATTGATATTTCTTCCAGCAATCTTGATTCCAGCTTGTGCTTCCTCCAGCCCAGCATTTCTCATGATGTACTCTGCATATAAGTTAAATAAGCAGGGAAGAATATACAGCCTTGATGTACTCCTTTTCCTATTTGGAACCAGTCTGTTTTTCCATGTCCAGTTCTGACTGTTGCTTCCTGACCTGTATACAGGTTTCTCAAGAGGCAGGTCCGGTGGTCTGGTATTCCCATCTCTTTCAGAATTTTCCACAGTTTATTGTGATCCACACAGTCAAAGGCTTTGGCATGGTCAATAAAGCAGAAATAGATGTTTTTCTGGAAATTTCTTGCTTTTTCAATGATCCAGCGGATATTGGCAATTTAATCTCTGGTTCCTCTGCTTTTTCTAAAACCAGCTTGAACATCTGAAAATTCACAGTTCGCATATTGCTGAAGCCTGGCTTGGAGAATTTTGATCATTACTTTACTAGCGTGTGAGATGAGTGCAATTGTCTGGTAGTTTGAGCATTCTTTGGCATTGCCTTTCTTTGGGATTGGAATGAAAACCGACCTTTTCCAGTCCTTTGGCTACTGCTGAGTTTTCCAAATTTGCTGGCATATTGAGTGCAGCACTTTCACAGCATCATCTTTCAGGATTTGAAATAGCTCAACTGGAATTCCATTACCTCCACTAGGTTTGTTCATAGTGATGCTTCCTAAGGCCCACCTGACTTCACGTTCCAGGATGTCTGGCTCTAGGTGAGTGTGAGTGATCATACTTTTGTGATTATCTGGGTCGTGAAGTTCTTTTTTGTACAGTTCTGTGTATTCTTGCCATCTCTTCTTAATATCTTCTGCTTATGTTAGGTTTATACCATTTCTGTCCTTTATTGAGCTCATCTTTAATTATTCAGCATCATTTATCAAAAAGACCATTCTTTCCTCACTCTATTTCAGTAATTATTTTGATGTATTACTTCCCTGGTGGCTCAGATGGTAAAGCGTCTGCCTATAATGCAGGAGACCCAGGTTCAATCCCTGGGTCAGGGAAGATCTCCTGGAGAAGGAAATGGCAACCCACTCCAATATTCTTGCCTGGAAAATCCCATGAATGGAGGAGCTGGTAGGCTACAATCCTTGCGGTCTCAAAGAGTTGGACATGACTGAGTAGCTTCACTTTATTTCACTTCATTCAGTAATTATATATGTATGGCTCTTTTTCTGCACACTTTTCTTTTCCATTGATCAGTTTTTCAAAAGAAGGCTGAGTACCGAAGAAGTGATGCTTTTGAACTGTGGTGATCCATTTCTATGGATCAGTGCCATTATTTCTTAAATTTCGTAAATTTGAAATTCCTTGAATAAATTAAATTTTGCCTTATAGTCATTTTATCTAGAAAATAAAGACAATCTTTATGCATTCCTGCACTATTTTATGTTGCTAACTTAATAATGTAGCATCAACTACCAATATATTTTGCATATGACTGGTGAATTTGAAAATATTACTATTTATTTATCTAGAACTATATTTTTTAGATTATTTATGCTTCTTGAGTTTCTCATTAAAATATTTCCACAAGGTATTTGGGTATTATTTGTTCCATTTTATACCCAAGTGAACCAAATTTAATTACTTTGCCTAATGTGAGATGAATCATTATTCAAAATTAGATTTCAGTCTGTCTACTCATTCTGTTGTTTAACCAGTGAGGTAGCATGCCATTTTAAGTCATGTCCTCCTTAAGAAAATAGAAAGCTGTGCTCTTGTGATCAAATATTGTTTGCAGATTCCCATTAACTCAATTTACGTTAACAAAACTCTGAATTTCATTACTAACTAACTAGCATGTGCTTAGATGAATCTTGCCTCATGATAAAACATATTCAGTTATATCTCAGTAATTTAATTGAGTCGAATAACAACATGTCATAGAACCTAAATGTGGAAGATTTCAGATTCTGCTTTGCTGTCTCTTTTCAATTACCAAATCACACTAATCACCATTACTGTTCAAATTGACATCTGTATCTTCTGGAGTATTTATCTCACTCTGAGGATTTAGTCTAGTGCTCTATTTGCATTTTTATCCATATCCCAGAAGCAATCACATTCCCTATTTGGATCCCTTTGGATGTGAAATATGTAACTCTCCAATTCTACCATATGCCAGCATCTGCCTTATTCCAAGTTGTTTTCTCTGCAATACTAATCACATATTTCCTATATTTATTTGATATTTGTGTGTTTTGCAAAGTTATTTAAATAACTAGGTGTTCTAATCTGTGTATTTATTGGATGTTATTAGAAGAGACAAATAATTAAATCTAAGATATTGCTTCCACTGGTGACTTTGTGTTCAACTTACAATCCTACAATCAAATATACCTGGGAGATTAATGTATAAATCAAATAAATCTTATAGACATAGGGTGTATGTATACACACACATATAACAATTCTTATATTTTTTTGTGGTTTGAGGCTCTTACTGATTACTTCACCCATTATTCAATTATTTTCTTTATTCATTTATATATTTTTATTTAGCAGTCCCATTTTTCTCAGCCTTAATCATTTTTTTTCTTTTTCTTGGATTTTTTAAGTTTTTCAGAAAGTTAGATCTCAGAATAATGTGTTTTCATGAACACCATTGATTATAATATTTTATTTATTACTTGACTTTATGCTTCTTCATTATCTCCATCTCAAAATTTACTTTTGCATGTTGGGCTGCTATAAATTAGTAGCACACTTGACATTTTTAAGAAAGAGAGAAAGACTCTGAGAAAAATCTACTAAAGGGAAATCAAAGTGCCCTCATAATAGAATTGTAGTTTACACTTTATCAGTATTTACATGTCTTTTAAATTTTGAGACTCTAAATTCCTTTTAAATTTGTGTTCAGTGGTGTTGGACAATTCATAACTGAAGATTCCATGGTATTCTTGGAAAAAGATGCCTATCTCTATGTAATGAATTTTTAAAATTATGTGTATATAATATCTGGCATGGTTTAATGGTTAAAAAACAAATATGCTACTGTTATTAAGCTCATTGAAATAAACAAGCAGTTATATTATGACTGTGGATTTATATTGGATATACATCATCCTTATTTGGAATATGGCCTTTCTAAATAGGATGGCACAAAATTGATTTTCATCACAGTTGGAGTTATGCCAACCACATATACAAAACATACACAGAAATACACATGTTCCTATGTGGGACTGGGCATTTTAATGGTATATCTGGCTGAAACCATGACTTTTCAATAAATATTTCTTATTTGAAAAAATTCTCATTACTACCCTGAAGACTTAGTCATTACAAAGTTTCTCTCTCATATATTAAACCTCCTCTCCCACCCCACATGAAAGTTCTCTCACATTTTCTTCTTTCCCTGTCTCAGCAAATAACACTAGCATATACCTTAGAAAGGGATAAAGAAGGATATTCATGCTTAGTAAACTACCCAAGAGAGGTTATTGTCATTTCTCTAGTTAGCTGTAACTGTTTTTCAGTAGTCAGGTTTCTTTATTTTATTTTACTTCGGAATAAAGTTGATTTATTATGTTATGTTAGTTTCAGGTTCATAGCACAGTCATTCAGTTATGCATTTGTGTATTTCAGTCAATTCAATCACTTGCTTGTGTCTAACTATTTCCAACCCCATGGACTGCAGCACAACAGGCTTCCCTGTCTATCACCAATTCCCTGAGCTTGCTCAAACTCATGTCCATAGAGTTGGTGATACCATCTAACCATCTCATCCTCTGTCATCTCCTTCTTCTCCCGCCTTCAATCTTTCCCAGAATCAGGGTCTTTTCCAATGAGTCAGTTCTTTACATCCAGTGGCCAAAGTATGGCAGCTTCATCATCAGCATCAGTCCTTCCAATGAATATTCAGGACAGATCTCCTTTAGGATGGACTGATTGGATCTTCTGTGGTCCAAGGGACTCTCAAGAGTTTTCTCCAAAACCACTGTTCAAAAGCATCAATTCTTTGGCACTCAGCTTTCCTTATGGTCCAATTTTCACATCCATACATGACTACGGAAAAAACATAGCTTTGACTAGATGGACCTTTGTTGACAAAGTAATGTCTCTGCTTTTTAAATACTGTCTAGGTTTGTTATAGCTTCTCTTCCAAGGAGCAAACACCTTTTAATTTCATGGCTGCAGTTCACCATCTGCAGTGATTTTGGAGTCACCAAAAATAAAGTCTCTCACTGTTTCTATTGTTTCCCCATCTATTTTCCATGAAGTGATGGGACCGGATGCCATGATACTCGTTTTTTGAATGTTGAGTTTTAAGCCAGCTTTTTCACTCTCCTCTTTCGTTTTCATCAAGAGGTGTTGGGGTCCTTTAATGGACCAGAACCTGGTGGTCCGGAGTTGATGATAAGAAAGTAAAAGAGAGAGAGACTGATATTCCCTGGTTTACGCAGAAAACCAATAAAGCCCTTGACACAGGACTTGCATCACTCACGAAGGAACCAGGTGCCCTCTCGAGGGGGTGAAGGCACAGAGCACCTTCTCGAGAGGGTCTTAGACCTCCAGCAGGAAAGTGAGCATGACAATGGGTCTCCAGACTCCAGAAAATCAGCTGGGGGGAGGGGGGGAGAGAGACAGAGAGAGGGAAAGGGAGAGAGGGAGGGAGGGGGGGACAGAGGAGGGTGAGAGAGAGACAAGGAGACAGAAAGAGGGAGAGAGAGGGAGAGAGAGAGGGGGAGAAAGAGGGAGGGAGAGAGAGGGGGAGGGAGAGAGAGAGGGAGAAAAACAAAACAGACACGGAGACCCAAGCTCTGATGGAGTAAATGTGCTTTAATGATTTTTCTGTGAGTATATAAAGGCTGTGGTACAAAAAATTTCTTTCGACAATGATAGAGATCAGAAAACCAAGCGTACAGCAACTGTTACCAAGGGAACAAGGGATAATAATGGTCACAAGGTCAGGAAACAATCCATATCTCAAGAAAGGGGAGTGAGACTAAGCAGTTTTGTCATAAAGAGAACATTTACTAAAGGAGACCCAAGCCTGCCTCACACAATGACCTCAGTTCCTGGGAGTAGTGTGCTGCTCTGCTTGAAGAGGGACAAAGGACTCATGAGAGACAACACGTAGGAATCCTCCCGCCAAACACTCCCCAATAAAGAGTCTCTTTAGTTCCTCTTCACTTTCTCCCATAAGGGTGGTGTGACCTGCATATCTGAGGTCATTGATATTTCTCCCAGCAATCTTGATTCCAGCTTGTGCTTCCTCCAGTCCAGCATTTCGCATGATGCACTCTGCATATGAGTTAAGTAAGTAAAGTGACAGTGTATAGCCTTGATGTAGTCCTTTCCCAATTTGGAACCAGTCCATTATTACATGTCTGGTTCTAATTGTTGCTTCTTGACCTGTATATAGATTTCTCAGGAGGCAGGTAAGGGCATCTGTTATTCCCATGTCTTGAAGAATTTTCCACAGTTTGCTGTGATCCACACACTCAATGACTTTAGCATAGTCACTGAAGCAGAAGTAGATGTTTTTCTGGAACTATCTTGCTTTTTCTATGATCCAGCGGATGTTGACAATTTGATCTCTGGTTCCTCTGCCTTTTCTAACTCCAGCTTAAACATCTGGAAGTTCTCGGTTCATGTACTATTAAAGCCTAGCTTGGAAAATTTTGAGCACTACTTTGCTAGTGTGTGCATGCATACATGCTAGGTCGCTTCAGCTCCATATCCTATTCTGTGCGACCCCGTAGATGGCAGCC
Source organism: Cervus canadensis (assembly GCF_019320065.1). NCBI lineage: Eukaryota > Metazoa > Chordata > Mammalia > Artiodactyla > Cervidae > Cervus > Cervus canadensis. The sequence goes on from NC_057404.1 coordinate 36,543,707, forward strand.
CAGCAGGCTCCACTGTCCACAGGATTCTCTAGGCAAGAATGCTGGAGTGTGTTGCCATTTCCTTCTCCACCAGTGTGTGAGATGAGTGCAATTGTGTGGTAGTTTGAACATTCTTTGGCATTGCCTTTCTTTGGAATTGGACTGAAAACTGAGCCTTTCCAGTCCTGTGGCCACTGCTGAGTTTTTCAAATGTGCTGGCATAGTGAGTGCAGCACTTTTACAGCATCATCTTTGAGGATTTGAAATAGCTCAACTGGAATTGCATCATCTCCACTAGCTTTATTCATAGTGATGTTTCCTAAGGCCCACTTGACTTCACACTCCAGAATGTCTGGCTCTAGGTGAGTGATCATACCATCATGGTTATCTGGGTCATTAAGATCTTAGTATAGTTCTTCCGTGTATTCTTGCCACCTGTTCTTAATATCTTCTGCTTCTGTTAGGTCCATACCATTTCTGTCCTTTATTGTGCCCATCTTTGCATGAAATGTTCCCTTGGTATCTCTAATTTTCTTGATGAGTTCTCTAGTCTTTCCCATTCTATTGTTTTCCTCTATTTCTTTGCATTGATTGCTGAGGAAGGCTTTCTTATCTCTCCTTGCTATTCTTTAGAACTCTACATTCAGATGGGTATATCCTTCCTTTTCTCCTTTGCCTTTGTCTTCTCTTCTTTATAAAGTTTCCTCAGACAAACATTTTGCCTTTTTGCATTTCTTCTTCTTGGGGATGGTTTCGATCACTGCCTCCTATACAATGTTACAAACCTCTGTCCATAGTTCTTCAGGCACTCTATCAGATGTGATCCCTTGAATCTGTTTTTCACTTCCACTGTATAATCGTAAGGGGTTTGATCTGGGTCACAGCTGAATGTTCTAGTGGTTCTCCCTGTGTGCTGTGTTTAGTTGCTCAGTCATGTCCAACTCTTTGCAACCCCATGGACTATAGCCCGCCAGGCTTCTCTGTCCATGGAGATTCTCCAGGCCAGAATACTGGAGTGGGTTGCTATCCCCTCCTCCAGAGGATCTTCTGAACTCGTGTATTGAACCCAAGTCTCCCACATTGCAGGGAAGTTCTTTAACATCTGAGTCACCAGGGAAGCCTACTTTTTTTTAGTGTTTTCCCTACTTTCTTCAATTTAAGTCTGAATTTGGCAATAAGGAAGGAGTTCATGATCTAGCCACAGTCAGATCCTGGTCTTGTTTTTGATGACTATATAGAGCATCTCCATTTTTGGCTGCAAAGAATATAATCGATCTGATTTTTATATTGACCATCTGGTGATGTCTGTGTGTGTTGTTGGAAGAGGGTGTTTGCTATGATCAGTGCTCCACATTTTTTTTTTTAGATTCTTTTCCCACTTGGGTTGTTAACATAGTATTGAGTAGAGCTCCCTGTATTATACACTAGTGGATCCTTCTTGGTTATCTTTTATAGATAGTAGTGTATATATGTCAATCCCAAACTCCTAATTTATCCCTCCCACCCACTTTTCCTCTTTGGTAACCAGAAGTTTATTTTCTGTATCTGTGAGTCTGTTTCTTTTTTTTAAATAAGTTCATTTTCTTAAGATTCCACATATAAGTTATATCATATGATATTTGTCTCTGACTGACTTATTTTGCTTAGTATAGTATAATCTCTAGGCTCAACTGTGTTGTGCAAATGGCATTATTACATTCATTTTATGGCTGAGTAATATTCCTTCATAAATATGTACCACATCTTCTTTATCCATTCATCTATCATTGGACATTTAGTTTGCTTCCATGTCTTGGCTACTGTAAACAGTGCTACCATGAACGCTGGGGTGCATGTATCTTCCCAAAGTAGGGTTTTCTCTGGATATATGCCCAGGAGTAGCATAGCTGCATCATATTGACCTATTTTTAGTTTTTTAAGAAACTTCCAAACCCGTCTCCAGGCTGTATGAGCTTATATTCCTACCTACAGTACAGAAGGGCTCCCTTTTCTTCATATCCTCTTGAGTATTTGTTTACAGACTTTTTGATGATGGCCATTCTGAATGAAGTGATACCTCACTGTAGTTCTGATTTGCATTTCTCTAATAATTAGAGGTGTTGAAAATCTTTTCATGAACTTTTTGGCCATCTGTATGTCTTCTTCAGAGAAATGTCTGTTTAGATCTTCTGCCTATAGGCTGTTGATTGGGTTGTGATTTTTCTTTTTTTTTGTATTGAATTGCATAAGCTGTTCATGTATCTTAGAGATCCATCCCTTGTCAGTTGCATTGTTTGCAAATGTTAATATTTTCTCTTATTCTGTCAGCCTCTAGGAGAGCTTCCACAGAGGAGTGCTTGCTGGTACCTGTGGGTTATCTTTTCTGTGTGTGTGTGGTTTCTTTTCTCTGCAAAAGCTCTTAAGTTTAATTAGATCCCATTTATTTATTTTTGCTTTCATTTTCGTTACTCTAGGAAGGGGATCCAGAAAGAGTTTGCTGTGATTTATGTCAAAGAGTGTTCTGCCTATGTTTTTCTCTAGGAGTTATATAGTATCTGGTCTTACATTTAGGTCTCTAATCCATTTTGAGTTTAATTTTGTGTATGGTATTAGAGAACATTCTAATTTCATTCTTCTAGGTGCAGCAGTCCAGTTTTCCCAGCACTGTTTATTGAAGATACTACCTTTTTCCCATTGTATGTCCTTACTTCCTTGTCGATTAAATGACCATAGATTCATAGGTTTATTTTGGGCATTCTGTCTTGCTCCTTTGATCTATAAATCTTTCTTTGTGCTAATACCATACTCTTTTGGTTGTTGTAGCTTTTTAGTTTTGCCTGAAGTGAGGAGGTCTGATGCCTGCAGCTTTATTTTCCTTTCTCAAGATTGCTTTGGCTAGTCAGGGTCTTTTGGGTCTCCATGCAAATTTTAAGACCTTTTTGTTCTAGGTATGCGAAGAGTGCCAGCAGTCATTTGATAGTGCTTGGGTGGGGCCAGGTCTTGGTGACAAAATGTCAGCCTCCAGGAGAACTTTCACAGAGGAGTACTCACTGCTGTCTCTGCTACCAGTGTCTTTGTCCCCACAATGAGCCCAGATGCACACTGCTTCCTCAGGAGATCCTTCAAGACTACCATATAGGTCTGGCCCAGGTTCCCATGAAGTCATTGTTTTTGTTTTTGTTTTTTTTACCCCCAGATCCCAGTGTGCACAAGACAGTATGTGTGCCCTACAAGAGTGGAGTTTCTTTTGCCCTCAGACCTGTGGACTCACTGCAATCAAAGCCCCCTCGCCAGATGCTCTGGCTTCAAAGCCAGATGCTCTGGGCACTCCTCCTCCTCCCGATGTCAGACTCCCAGTCTGGGGAGCCTGACATGGGGATCAGAACTCTCACTCCTATGGAAGAACCTCTGCGATATAATTATTTTCCAATCTGTGGGTCACACACAGGGCAGATGGGAATTGATTATATCGCAAATGTGGCACTCCTACCATCTCATTGTAGCTTCTTATTGTCTTTGGATATACAAGATCTTTTGGGATAGGTTCCAGTCTTTTTTATTGATAGTCATTCAGCAGTTAGTTGTAATTTCAATGTTTTCTTGAGATAGGTTAGCTCAAGTCATTCTAACTACCATCTTGTCTCCAACCTGCAGAATGGGGTTGTATTTCTGGAGAGCAGAATTAGATATTTAACTTACAGAAAGTTTATCTGAAAATGCTCTTGAGAAGAAAGCATAACTGGACAGAAAGGGAAGTTGAACAACAGTTTTGGCCCAGGAACAGCTACTGCATATTCCATAGAAAGCTCTGGACCTAAAGTGGGCTGGAATTAGCATTGCTTTGAATTGGGCCTTTATCACCTTGCCTTGAACATCATTGGAATGCAGCCCTGATTTTTGCAGAGGTAGTAGTCTGCATCTGCAACAATCCCTCAAGCGCCTGACAGCTGAAGGCTGTTTACATACAGCGGTGCCCAACAGGTATGGCAACAAGTTCTTCCTTGAAGAAAGAACTGGGTGAAAATCATATCACTATGCCTACCATACTGCTGTTGGGAATGGTGTAAAATTATGGTGATTAGAATAAGCCCCACTGGTGGAGATATTACTCCCAAATTGCTGTTCTAAATACTAGTGATCCTTTAAAAGATGTGGTTGGCCATATTTTCCCTGCTAACCTAAGGTTGACTTACAGCTAAAGGCCTCTAGAGACATTTCTTTGATGCCTGTATTCTTGAACTCAAACACTTGAAGTCCTCTAGACTTGGAGCTGATAGGTACCTTTAGATTCTAACCTATATGTTTCTTGGTATTAGAAATTTAAGTGGAGTAGATGGATAATACTGACTTCCACTACTACATTATTTAATCTCAAGCTTTATGAGCAGTTCCTATGAATTACCCCTTCTTTCCTTTCATGAAAATGCATTATCCATACTCTTTCTCCCTCTTAGTTCTTCTCTAACATTATTTGTGAGGATAGAGGATGGGAGAGGAGAACCAGTTTTACTGAAATGATGACACTCAGTAAGCCCATGCAATGCTCTGTAAGCCCATGCAAGGATATATCTGGCCTTTCTGAACCTAAACCTTACAATAAAATGCATTAAGAAACACTGTCTCTCTCTCTCCCTCTCTTTTTTTTGGCCAACTGCATGGCATGTGGGATCTTAGTTTCCTGACCAGGGATCGAACCCACACCCCCTGCATTGGAAGCACAGAGTCGTAACCGCTGGACCACAGGGAAGTCTCTCAACATAGTCTTAATAACAGTTCTCACATTTAATATCAGATACAATTCTATTACACATTTTTACTTCCATGGCTGCCTCAGCATTTAAGAGATTAATAGGCTGGAGATTAACCATCTGAATTTAACAGAGATCCTTCTCTTTGGAGATGTTTTTAATCACTATTGAACTTAGCTATATAATCTCAAGGTCTGTGAGCTGTTTTTACTCTTAGCACTTCTGAGAACAAATGTGTATTTCTTCCACAGTAACAATCAATTCCCCAAATTTCTGGACACCAACTAGGTATCCTAAAATTAAATTCAATTCTGACTCTAACGACCTGGAGATAGCACAAATCCCACATGTTATGGTCTCAATCCCACAAGACTGCCACCCTACCTCACATGCCAGTCGCAAATCTTGGGTTAACATCTATACTTCTAAGCATCCACTTATTAACTGGGGGGAGAATTCCTAGAGCACTCTCCTTAAGTTCAATAATTTGCTATAATGGTCTATAAAACTCAAGGAAACACTTTACTTATATTCACTGGCTTATTATAATGGTTATTATAAAGGATACAAATGAACAGCCAGATGAAGACCAGCATAGGGTAAGGTCCAGAAGAGTCCCAAGGGAACACTTCTGACCCTATGGAATTTGAGGTTCACCAGTCTCCTAAAAAGTGGATATGTTGATCAGTCTGGATGCTCTTCAAACACAGTTTAGGGGGTTTTACTGAGTTTTTTTCACACTGTTCATGGGGTTCTCAAGGCAAGAATACTGGGTGGTTTGCCATTCCCTTCTCCAGGGGACCACATTCTGTCAGGCCTCTCCACCATGACCCGTCCGCGTTGGGTGGCCCCACACGGCATGGCTTAGTTTCATTGAGTTAGACAAGGCTGTGGTCCTGTGATCAGATGGGCTAGTTTTCTGTGATGATGGTTTCAGTGTGTCTGCCCTGTGACGTCTTCTCGCAACACCTACCGTCTTACTTGGGTTTCTCTTACCTTGGACGTGGGGTATCTCTTCACGGCTGCTCCAGTAAAGCCCAGCCACTGCTCCTTACCTTGGACGAGGGGTATCTCCTCGCAGCCACCACTCCTTGGACTTGGGGTTGCTCCTCTCGGCCACAACCCCTGGCCTCAGGCGTGGGGTAGCTCCTGGAATATGAAGTCAAGTGGGCCTTAGAAGCATCACTACGAACAAAGCTAGTGGATGTGATGGAATTCCAGTTGAGCTATTTCAAATCCTGAAAGATGATGCTGTGAAAGCGCTGCACTCAATATGCCAGCAAATTTGGAAAACTCAGCAGTGGCCACAGGACTGGAAAAGGTCAGTTTTCATTCCAATCCCAAAGAAAGGCAATGCCAAAGAATGCTCAAACTGCCGCACAATTGCACTCATCTCACACGCTAGTAAAGTAATGATCAAAATTCTCCAAGCCAGGCTTCAGCAATATGTGAACCGTGAACTTCCAGATGTTCAGCTGGTTTTAGAAAAGGCAGAGGAACCAGAGATGAAATTGCCAACATCCACTGGATCATTGAAAACGGAAAAGACCAATACAGTATACTAATGCATATATATGGAATTTAAAAAGATGGTAACGATAACCCTATATGCAAAACAGAAAAAGAGACACAGATGTACAGAACAGACTTTTAGACGCTGTGGGAGAAGGCAAAGGTGGGATATTCTGAGAGAACAGCATTGAAACAAGTATACTATCAAGGGTGAAACAGATCACCAGCCCAGGTTGGATGCATGAGACAAGTGCTCAGGGCTGGTGCACTGGAAAGACCCAGAGGGATGGGATGGAGAGGGAGGCAGGAGGGGGGATAGGGATGGGGAACACATGTAAATCCATGGCTGATTCATGTCAATGTATGACAAAAACCACTACAGTATTGTAAAGTAATTAGCTGCCAACTAATAAAAATAAACGGAAAAAATAAGAAAATTAAAAAAAAAAAAAAGCAAGAGAGTTCCAGAAAACATCTATTTCTGCTTTATTGACCATGCCAAAGCCTTTGACTGTATGGATCACAATAAACTGTGGAAAATTCTGAAAGAGATGGGAATACCAGACCACCGGACCTGCCTCTTGAGAAACCTATATACAGGTCAGGAAGCAACAGTTAGAACTGGACATGGAACAACAGACTGGTTCCAAATAGGAAAAGGAGTACATCAAGGCTGTATATTCTTCCCTGCTTATTTAACTTATATGCAGAGTACATCATGAGAAATGCTGGGCTGGAGGAAGCACAAGCTGGAATCAAGATTGCTGGAAGAAATATCAATAACCTCAGATATGCAGATGACACCACCCTTATGGCAGAAAGTAAAGAGTAACTAAAAAGCCTCTTGATGAAAGTGAAAGAAGAGAGTGAAAAAGTTGGCTTACAGCTCAACATTCAGAAAACTAAGATCATGGCATCTGGTCCCATCACTTCATGGGAAATAGATGGGGAAACAGTGGAAACAGTGTCAGACTTTATTTTGGGGGGGGGGGGCTCCAAAATCACTGCAGATGATGACTGCAGCCATGAAATTAAAAGACTCTTACTCCTTGGGAGAAAAGTTATGACCAACTTATACATCATGTTAAAAAGCAGAGGCATTATACACTATGGAATATTACTCAGCCATTAAAAAGAATTCATTTGAATCAGTTTAATGAGATGGGTGAAACTGGAGCCCATTATACAGAGTGAAGTAAGCCAGAAAGATAAAGACCAATACAGTATACTAATGCATATATATGGAATTTAAAAAGATAGTAACGATAACCCTATATGCAAAACAGAAAAAGAGGCACAGATGTACAGAACAAACTTTGAGACTCTGTGGGAGAAGGCGAGGGTGGGATGTTCAGAGAGAACAGCATTGAAACAAGTATACTATCAAGGGTGAAACAGATCACCAGCCCAGGTTGGATGCATGAGACAAGTGCTCAGGGCTGGTGCACTGGGAAGACCCAGAGGGATGGGATGGAGAGGGAGGTGGGATAGGGGATCAGGATGGGGAACACATGTAAATCCATGGCTGATTCATGTCAATGTATGACAAAAACCACTACAATATTGTAAAGTAATTAGCCTCCAACTAATAAAAATAAACGGAAAAAAAAAAAAGCTTAAAATTGCAAAAAAAAAAAAGCAAAGGCATTACTTTGCCAACAAAGGTCCATCTAGTCAAGGCTATGTTTTTTCCAGTGGTCATGTATGGATGTGAGAGTTGGACTGTGAAGAAAGCTGAGCACCGAAGAATGGATGCTTTTGAACTATGGTGTTGGAGAAGACTCTTGAGAGTCCCTTGGACTGCAAGGAGATCCAACCAGTCCATCCTAAAGGAGATCAGTCCTGGGTGTTCATTGGAAGGACTGATGCTGAAGCTGAAACTCCAATACTTTGGCCACTTCATGTGAAGAGTTGACTCATTGGAAAAGACCCTGATGCTGGGAGGGATTGGGGGCAGGAGGAAAAGGGGACGACAGAGGATGAGATGGCTGGATGGCATCACCGACTCAATGGACATGAGTTTGAGTAAACTCCGGGAGTTGGTGATGGACAGAGAGGCCTGGCATGCTGCGATTTGTGGGGTCACAAAGAGTCAGACATGACTGAGCGACTGAACTTAACTGAACTGATTGAGGTTTTATTATGTAGACATGATTGATTAAATTATTGGACATTGCTGACTAAGCCAGTCTCCAGCCCTTTCCCCTCCCTAGAGAAAATGAATGATTAGCTTTGAAAGTTCCAACCCTCTAATCACATGTTGGTCTTTCTAGATACAAGTCCCTATCAGGATGCTATCTGTGGGCCTCCCAGCACCAGTCATCTGATTAGCATACACAATGACTCTCCTCATCCTTTCTGGGATTCTTAAGTATTTTAGAAGCCTCTTATGTCAGGAACCCAGGACACATATATGTTATGATGATGATGATAAGAATAAACAATACTCCTATCAACTCAATGACTTTTAAAAAGATACAACTGAAAAATATTTATCTAGAGTCATCAGAAAAAAAGAGATGAATCAAATATATAAAATCAGAAATTAAAGATGGTATATTACAATTGATACCATAGAAATACAAATGATCATAACAGCTTACTATGAACAACTGTATACAAAAAAATTGGACAGTCTAGAAGAAATAGATAAATTTTTAGAAACATATAACCCACTAAAATGGAATCATGAGGAAGTAAAAAAATCTGAACTTTTACTTATAGATTACTACTAAGGAGATTAAATCATTGATCAAAACATGCAGAAAAACAAAAGTCCAGGGCCAGATAACTTCCCTGATAAATTCTACCAAAATTTTTAAAAGAATTAAGATTAATCCTTCTCAAATTTTAACAAAAAATAGAAGGGAAGAGAAATTTTCCAGACTCATTTAACAAGGCCATCATTACTCTGAAACTAAAACCAGATCATAATGCCGCAAGAAGAGAAAATTACAGGCAATATGATCATAGATGTAAACATCCTCAATAGAATATTAGCAAATTCAACAATATGTTAAAAAGATTATATACCATGATCAAGCAGGATTTATCCCAAAGATGTAAGGATGTTTTTATCATCAATAGGTCAGTAAGTGTGATATGTCACAGCAACAAAATGAAGGATTAAAAAAATCAGATAATCATCTTAGTAGATGTGGGAAACTATGTTTGACAAAATTAAACATCAATTTTTTAATGATAAAAAAAAACCTCTCAGCAAAGCAGGTATAGAGGAAATGTACCTCAACATAATAAAGATCATATATGACAAGCTCACAGGTAATATCATAGTCAACAGTGAAAAACTGAAAGCTTTTCCTCTAAGATCAAGAACAAGATTAGGATGTTCTTGCATGCATGCTAAATCACTCCAGTTGTGACCAACTCTTTGTGACTCATGGACTGTAGTCTGCCAGGCTCCTCTGTCCATGGGATTCTCCAGGCAAGAAAACTGGAGTGGGTTGCCATGTCCTCCTCCAGGGGATCTTCCTGACCCGGGGGTCAAACCTGCGTCTCTTAAGCCTCTTCTACACTGACAGCCAGCTTCTTTAGCACCAGTGCCACCTGGGAAGCCCCTAAGAATTCTCACTCTTGGCTCTATTCAAAACACTATTAGAAGTCCTAAGCAGAGCAAATAGCCAAGAAAAAGAAACAGAAGACATCCAAATTGGGAAGAAAGAATTGAAAACTGTCACTATTTGAAGATGACATGATGTTATAGATATAAAACCTTAAAGACTCAGTCAATAAAATTTTTAGACCTACTGAATGAATTAAGTAAACTTGCAGTATACAAAATCATTATGCAAAAATCACTTGCCTTTCAATACACTAGTAATGAACTATAAGAGAATTTAAGAACACAATCCCATTTACAAGCACATCAAAAAGAAAAAAAAATCTATGAATAAATTTATCCAGGAAGATGAAAGACATGTATATTGAAAAATATAAGACACTATTGAAAGATACTGAACACACAAATACATGGAAAGAAATTTCAGCCTTGTGGATTGGAAGTATTAATATTGTTAAAATTTTCATACTGCAAAGTACAGATTCAATGCAATCTCTCTCAAACTCCAGTGGCATTTTTCATAGAAATAAAACAAAAAGTCCTAAAATTAGTATAGGACCACTAAAGGCCATGAATTTCCAAAGAAATCTTGTGAAAGAAGAGCAAAGCTAGAGACATCATGCTCCATGATTTTAAGCTATAATACAATGAGGTAATTAAAACAGAATGCTACTAGTATAAATTCAGATATATAGATCAGTAGAACAGAATAGAGAGCTCAGAAGTAAACCCACATATAGGGCCAATTAATCTGTGACAAAAGAAGGAAGAATATACAAGGAGGAAAACACAGTCTGTTTAATAAATAGTGTTGAGAAAATTAGACTGCCACATACAAAGGAATACAACTGGAACACTTTCTGACAGTTCAGTTCAGTCGCTCAGTCGTGTCCAACTCTTTGCGACCGCATGGACGGCAGCACCCAGGCTTCCCTGTCCATCACCAACTCCCGAAGCTTGCTCAAACTCATGTCCATTGAGTCACTGATGCCATCCAACCAACTGACCCTTTGTTGTCCCCTTCTTCTCCTTCCTCCAATCTTTCCCAGCATCAGGGTCTTTTCCAATGAGTCAGTTCTTTTCTTTACATCAGGTGGCCAAAGTATTGGAGTTTCAGCTTTAGCATCAGTCCTTCCAATGAATATTCAGGACTGATTTCCTTAGGATTGACTGGTTGGATCTCCTTGTAGTCCAAGGGATTCTCAAGAGTCTTCTCCAACACCATAGTTCAAAAGCATCAATTCTTTGGCACTCAGCTATCTGACAACATACACAAAAATTAACTCATGATGGGTTAGACACTTGAACATAAGACCTGAACCATAAAAGTCTTAGAAGAAAGCATAGGTAGTACACTTCTTGACACAAGATTTGGTGATGATTTCTTTGAAATTAACAACAAAAGCAAGAGCAACAAAAGCAAAAAGTAACAAATGGCACTTCATAAAATGAAAAAGCTTCTGAACAGTAGATGGAACTCCCTACTGAATGGAAAAATATATTTGCAAATGATACATCCAGTGAAAAGTTAATATCCAAAGTTTACAAAGATCTCACACAACTCAACAACAAAAAGCAACCTGGTGAAAAAATGGGCAGAAGATGGGAATGGACATTTTGCCAAAAAAGAAATACAGATGACCAGCAGTCACATGCAGAGATGCTCAACATCACTAATTATCAGAGAAAGCATTAGTTGCTCAGTCGTGTTCAGCTCTTAGTGACCCTATGGACTATAACCCACCAGACTCCTCTGTCCATGGCAAGAATACTACAGTGGGTTGCCATTTCCTCCTTCAGGGGATCTCCCCAACCCAGGGATCAGACCCAGGTCCCCTACATTGCAAGTGGATTCTTTACCTCTGAGCCACCAGGAAAGTCTAATTATCAGGTAACTTCAAATCAAAACTGCAATGAGATATCATCTCACACCTGTAAAAATGGCTATTATCAAAAGGACACTATATAACAAGTGTTGGTGAGAATGTGAGGAATAAAAGGGAATCTTCATGTACTGTTAGTAGGCATGTAAATTGGTATAGCCACTGTGGAAAGCAGTACACAGGTTTCTCAAAAAATGAAAAATAGAACCACCATATGATCCAGCAGATCCAGCAATTCCACTTCTGGATATTTTTTCTGAAGAAACCAAAATAGTAACTAGAAAAGATAAATGCACCTCTATGTTCAATATAGCATTATTTACAGTGTTCAGATATGGATACAGCCTAAATGCTCATTGATAGAGGAATGGATAAAGAAGATATAGTTCATTTATACAATGGAGTATTGCTCAGTCCTAAAACAAAAGACTGGAATTTTGCCATTTGTGACAACATGGATGGACCTACAAGGTATTAAGCTACATGAAATAAGTCAGACAGAAAGGCAAATATTGTATGATTTCACTTACATGTGATGTCTAAAATACAAAAGAAATGAACATAATAAAATAAAAACAGAGTTATACACAGAACTTACAGGTGGTTGCCAGAGGGAAAGGACTGGGCACAAGAAAGAGATAGGTGAGGGAGATTAAAAAGTACAAACTAAAAGTTGTAACATAATTGAGTCATAAATATAAAATATACAGTGTGGAAAATATAGTCAATAATTCTGTAATATATTTTTATGGTGACAAGTAACAACTTATTTTGGTGAACATTTGAAATGTATAGAAATTTAAAATCACAAAGTTGTGTACCAGGAAATAATATAATGTTGTAGGTCAATTATACTTTACACACACAAGAAAACCCACTCAGAAAAAGAGATCAGATCTGGGGTTACCAGAGGTGTCAGGGGAAGGAGAAGGAGTTGGATAAAAACAATCAAAAGGACAAACTGCCAGTTGCAAGATAAATGCTGGGAATGTATTCAGTAATGTATACATGATAAGCAACTGCTGAATTTTATATATGAAAGTTGTTAAAAGGCTAAATCCTAAGAGTTCTCAACACAAAGAAATTATTATTTCTGTTTTTTTTAAAATTTGTATGTATATGAAATGATGGAATTCACTAAACTTACTATGATAATCATTTCATGATATATGTCAGTCAAATCATATGCCATACACCTTAAACTTATATAGTGCTGTATGTCAGTTATATCTCAGTATAATTGGAAGGGAAAAGTCAAATTGTGAGTAAAAATGTCTATGGAATAGAAAGTACAAGTGTTAGTCATTCAGTCACGCCTGACTCTTTGCGATCACATGGACTGTAGCCCACCAGGCTCCTATATCCATGGAATTCTCCAAGCAAGAATACTGGAGTAGATTGCCATTTCCTACTCCAGGGGATCTTTCCAACCCGGGTGTTGGACCAGAGTCTCCTGCATTGGCAGGCAATTTCTTTACAACTGAGCCACTATGAGAGCCCAATAAAAAGGATATTTTAATAAAAAGTATTCAAATCTTTGAATGTCTTTTTCTGTATATTTTTTTCTACTAGGTGAGTTCAAATATTTCATTAGAATCTGTTAAAGTATTTTTTTAAACTAGCATGTGGGAGGACATCCCTGGTAGTCCAGTGGTCAAGACTCACTGCAAGAGACACCCATTTGAACCTTGGTTGGTGAATTAAGATTCCACATGCTGCAGGATGTGGCCCAAAAGAGAAAATTAAAAAGTTGGGTGTGGGGAGTATGACCAGAATAAATTATTATAGAAACTAAGTCCACAAAGCAACGCTGAAAAAAAAGGTTATTTTGTTCTTATTTTGGGGCTGGTGGTTGGAAAGATGTACATCTACTCTAGCTCATGAAAGATTATCCAACAGAGATGGAATCTAAGGAGTATTACTGAACCAGCTACATTAAAGTTGCTGAGGAAATAACTTGTACACAGGCCCCAACATGGAAGAACTGTGCTTGGTTTGTCAAGCTAAAAACTACAATTGTTGCTTAATATGAAAACAAGGACAGTGGTGTGCAATAAAACTGTCATGCCAGGCTAGAACCAGATCATGGAGTGCCTTATAACTATTGTTAAGGAGTTGGGGTTTTACTCTTATTATGATGATAAATCACTGAAGTATTTATATTTTTAAAAAAGGAAAGAATGAATACACATATTAAAGAGACAGTAGAAAGCAAAAGTAGACTATAGAGTCACAAAAATAGAAGAGGTTGATTTGTTAGAAGGCCACTACAATGATGTAAGAGATGATGATGCGAGATTAATGAGAAATAAATATCTTAGAAAGAAAGGCATAAGGATAAACCATTTTCTTTTTTATCTGTTTTAAATATTTTTTAACTATCTGAGCAATTGTAAAATGCAATACTAACATTAAAACATTTATCAAGATTTTTCTACTTTACTATTCAGTGTTGCATTCACAAATAGTTCTTTATAACTTTGGAAGATATAGGGGAATGAAGTAAGCCATGGATTTTTCACTAGGGCGTCTTACAACATCATGTCAGACTGTATATGATCTCATGCAAAAGGCCTTCAAGATTTGAGCCAGTTACTATTCAGTCTCTCAACAAAGATCCATATAGTCAAAGCTATGGCTTTTCCAGTAGTCATGTATGGATGTGAGGGTTGGACTGTGAAGAAAGCTGAGTGCCGAAGAAATAATGCTTTTGAACTGTGGTGTTGGAAAAGACTCTTGAGAGTCCCTTGGACTGCAAGGAGATCAAACCAGTCTGTCCTAAAGGAAATCAGTCCTGAATATTCATTGGAAGGACTCATGATGAAGCTGAAGCCCCAATACTTTGGCCACCTGATGCGAAAGCTGGATCATTAGAAAAGACCCTGATGCTGGGAAAGATTGAAAGTTGGAGAAGGGGATGGCAGAGGACGAGATGATTGGATGACGTCACTGACTCAATGGACCACCATCTCCGGGAGATAGTGAAGGACAGGGAAGCCTGGTGTGCAGCAGTTCATGGGGTCACAAAGAGTCAGACATGACTGAGCTACTGAACAACAATAAATTCAGTCTCTCAAATCTGTGTACAAAATACAAATAACTTAAAAATAGTCACATATCTTTCTAAACCCAAAGGGGCTTATTGTGGGAATAACTTTCAATTTTGTTAAGGAGATCTACTAATTGGCTCAGTAGTTTGTTTGTTTTAGTATACAGCCTTGTCAGCTCAGTTTTCCATTCAGAAGACATTTAGCCTGAGATCCCTGCTGCAGGAACAGCAGTAGTTGAAATGCTAAATAACAGTTCTTTACAAGGGCAAGTGTATACTGTAGGCTGATCTCATCTTGTGTACCTGAAACTATAAAAAGAAACTGCATTGTGAAATAGCCTAATATATATATTTATATACGTTGAATTGAATGACCCTGTCTTAGTTTGCACTGTAATTTCTGAGAGATATTTGCAGGATAAAACATCTAACTCAATGCCCAATAAAATGGAAAGTGAAATCATAACTGCTTAGTGGTGGCATGGTGAGCCAGCAAGAGATGTGAAGCCCTGTGGTTTATCTTCTGCCTTTTCTGCTTTCTAGCTATGTGACCAAGGACAATCAAAATCAACTATCTGAGGCAAAAATTTCTCATGCTTGCAACAACAGCAGAGAAGAAAAAACAACAACAGTGCCCTAACTCCCAAAGCTATTGGAATAAATCAAATAATATGTGAAATAATAAAATAATCTGAAAACTCAGTCACTGCTGTTAACTTTTACTACCAGGAGGATTCAGCTTTTGCCTACAGGAAATCTCTTTGAATTTAACTTTTTCCCATAAGTCATAGATTCAAATATTCAAATATTTATAAATTCAATATACTTAAATATTTATAAATCCAATGTATTAAAATGTTTGTAAATTCAACCCATTTAGTCTTCTGTGATTTCTAAAAGTACACATTTTCAAATAATATTGCAGTTATGTAGCACTTCATCTGGATCTGTTACTGAGTCCATGGATTTTATTATTAAAAAAAAAAAAAACTACTGCTACTGCTAAGTCACTTCAGTCGTGTCTGACTCTGTGCGACCCCATCCCTGGAATTTTCCAGGCAAGAACACTGGAGTGGGTTGCCATTTCCTTCTCCAATGCATAAAAGTGAAAAGTGAAAGTGAAGACTCAAAAAAAACTTCATCATTATTCTGGGATGTAAATGAAATTTTCAGTCTGGAAGATCTTATGAAGCTACTTTTTAAATTATTTCATAAATAATGGAACACCCAGACAGGAACAGTTTCTTTTTAGACTCCTTTCTCTGAAGTGTACACTTCTCTGTTCTTCCAAGGATAGAGAGATGAATGCGGCAGATACACATTTCAAGTGCTGTATTTCACAATACCCAAAGACATGCTTTTACCTTGGAACTTCAGGAAGCTGATGACATGATTATTTGAGGTTAGAGAGCAGCAGTGTTTCTCATTCCCTCTCTTTCACTAGAGGGCTCAGAGTCTGCTTTACTCCAGGAATGAGCAATAAGAATATGAACACATGTAGCTTCTCTCTCCACTCCTTACATACTCTTCAACATTGTAGCTAAGGTTATTGATTTGTGTTAGTCCAAGTATTACACTAGTATCTAAGCTCTAAAATAGGTACCCATCCCATCCCACTTCTCACATGTAGGTAAGAAGACAGTGACGCCTGAAGTTTTATAAACATTAACTCATATAATTTTCCAAATAGCCCTGTATAATATTTCTTTAGTCATCTCCACTTGATAGATAAGGAAACTGAGGCACAGGGATGTAAAGTGATTTCCACACTTTAAAGCAGAAACTGTACCTGGGGGACTTCCCTGGTGATCCAGTGGTTAAGACTCCATATTTCCACTGCAAGGGGCATAGGTTCCATCCTGGTTGGGGAACAGAGATGCTGCATGTCACGTGATGCAGCCAAAAATGATCAAAATAAAATTTTAAAAACACTAGACCTGGGTCAGGGACTCAATCTTTCTCTCTTGAGCTTGATGGCACCTTTTTAGGTCACCAGTCAGTTCTCAAAGTCTCCAGGGGAAAAGATTGTTCCGATAATCCCTTGATATCTGCAGGGGATCAGTTCCAAAACTTCCAGCACCTCCCCATCCCGTGAATACCAAACTCCGTGGATGACCAGATCCCTTGTAGAAAATGGCATAGTACAGATGTCTCTCTGTATCTGTGAGATCAGTATCTGTGTCTGTAGATAGGGAGGATGGACTACTCACATTCTGAGGAGCCACTTTTGACAACGATGAGGTTCCAGTAGGAAAGATCGAGATAGAATCTAGTCCTAAGCAATATTTGGTCTTTTTATAATAATTGCAGAACGATTAAAAATGTTGAAAAGCTTTAACTGATCCTCGATATATTTATGCCTGCAGGGGGCACATCTTCCCTGAACTGTGACCATTACACTATCTCACATAGGCCACCAGGCACACATTACATAATCACAGCTTTCAGCTGCTTCTGATTTTGACTGAATTGGAACTAGTGACCTAGAAGCAAACAGTGTCATATTCCATTACTAAATGTCTTAGCTAGCCAGTTGCCCTCAGTTTTTTTCCGGTTAAACCTTAATCATATTTATTAGTATCATTCCCATTTTTGCCATCAGACAATTTGAAAGCTCTCAAGAATGTGCCCTGACACAAATTATAGCTATTGTTTACACTACCTTCTTATAAAGGCAGACTGTCCCCAGGTGTGAGATTCACCTTGAATTATGCCAGCTGCCTTCCTATTTCAGTATTTGTTTTTCTTTTATTCTCTGTTATTGTCTATAAATGATATTAGATGTGGTTGGAATGACAAGTGCCTTCTCAGATCCATAAGCAAAGGTGAATTCAAAAAAGAACCAACAGACACGTGTCCATCATAACCACGGCAAGCTGGTCCCAGGTGTAGAGCTAGGTAAATTGATCCAAAAATGCACTATCTGCTTTCATTTGATTTTTTTTCATTTCACCTTACAGACTCTAAGAACTCCAGAGGGTACAATGTGAAAAATCACCCTTGCTTCATCATATTTGATCACAAAATAATGCAAAACTATAAGAACAGGAACTAGTTCTATTTTCCCCCTTTGGCCCAATATACTTTTCTCTATACTTAAATTTCTTGGAATGCCCGACATGTCTACAATGATCTGTGAAATAGAATGCCCAGATAGAAAGGGAAAGTAGATCAATATTGCTTTCACAGAGAGAGTGCTTCATGAAGACACCCAGGTACATAATTAAACATAACAAACATTTCCCAAGGACAGATCTCTCAACTCAACAAAATCAAGCTCACATTCCCTTGTGCTTTACTCTGATGAGAACTTCATATCTTAGGAGTGCTATAAAGGGATCCAGAGGACAATTTTGATGGCTCTTTATAAAAAATGATAGGCACCCAGGTTAGAGATAAACCTGAACTGAAACAAGTATAAACACTATAGAATGATGTACTCAGGCAAACGGTTTGCTCTTAATCTGTATTTGGGATTCCAATTTTTAAAGAATTCCTTTAGGTGACATTCACTGTAATTTCCTTACAAAGTTAAGAGCAAGACTTTTTCTCATAATAAAGCAAATCCATGAAGATGAAGCTATAAAAATGATATTTTGTTTTAGGAATAATTTGTATTAGCACATCGCATTTCTTACAATTGAAGTAATCAAGGACTGTGATACGTGAGTACACTGACTCCACCATGTACGCTTCTTAGTTGCATGCGTGCTAAGTCCCATCAGGCGTATCCCACTCATTGCAGCCCCATGGACAACAGCCCTCCAAGCTCCTCTGTCCGTGGGATTCTCCAGGCAAGAATACTGGAGTGGGTTGCCATTCTCTTCCCCGGGGATCTTCTGGATGCAGGGATCAAGCCTGTGTCCTTTATGTCTCCTGTATTGGTAGGTGGGTTCTTTACCACTAACACTACCTATTTCTTAGTTTGAGTCCCTCAAAAGCAAATACTAACACAAATATATCTGGATAGGGAAGGAATGAACAAATAAAAAAAAGGGAGGGCAACCATTAAGGTTTCATGAATTACTGCTGTTTGGGAACTGGAGCTCAGTCCTGCTCTGGACCCTTGAAGAGATTTTGTAGAATTATTGCAATCAAGGGAGGAAAGCAAGAAGCTATATACCTACTGCTATTCATTGGTTGATAGACACTCAGGGTGGCGTAACTTCCTGCCAAACAAGGCCCCAGTGCCAAAGACTGACCTCAGGAAAAGGGGAGCAGAAAGCTGTAGGTATGAGTAAAATCAGTTCAGCAAAACAGAACCTGACTTCAGAGGTAGACTAAGGGATATGAGAGGAGCACCCACTTTGTCAGCCATGATGCATATGGAAAACCCTAAGGCAAGGAAGAACCCCGCAAAGGAGACAACTGTCTAGATGGATCATACTCTTAAAAATTGAGACAGCACTTTAGCACTAGCTACAAAAGAAGGTTATAAGCTTTCATTTTCCCAGTGTCATTATCTCTATCTACTTAAAGTTTTGAAGGATAACTATTCCCCCCCAAAAGAGAAAATTCTCTTTAACACTTTCTTCTTTCCTACATATATGAGGGGCATGTTTGTTGCTCACTAAATGCCATTGTCAAGCTGTCAGCTCTGTTTCCAAAGACAGTTAATTTTGTAAAGATACATGGAATCAGGCTCAGGGGAGGTTTAAAGTGATTTAAACCAGCACATCCATGTAAGCACAGGTTTCCAGGCTTCCATTCCCTACGTTGGAATTTAAGAGGGTCCCAAGACACTGAAGCCTTCCCAGGTGGTGAGTGGTAAATAATCTGCCTGCCATACGTGAGACACAGAGCTGTGACTTTGGTCTCTGGGTCAGTAAGACCCCCTGGAGGAGTAAATGGCAATCGACTCTAGTATTCTTGCCTGGAAAATTCCATGGACAGAGAAGCCTGGCAGGCTATAGTCCATAGGGTTGCAAAGAGTTGGACACAATTGAACACAGCACAGCAGCAGCAAGGTATTGAATAGATAGGGCCGTTTGTTCTGGAAGGGTGGTTCATATATGGTTGAGCAAATTTTCAGGGTTCAGGAAGATGTCAGTGCTACTGTGTGAACAGTAAGGGATATTCTGACTGCTGCAAAATGTGAAGTCTTTTTTGAATAATATTGAATAATATCATCCTTAGCACTGGTGATATGGTATAGATGCTCCTGGAATGGTCTGGGAAACTGGGAGAAAGGTCCACATCTCTCCTTGGGAACCTGCGATGAGTGGTTGTGACCTGGCTGGAGCACAGACACTCACTCACTGCAGACTCAGTCATGTCCACGGTGTCGTTAATTTTCTCTCTCCAACAGAAGCCCACATAGCTCTATACCTTGTATTGTACTCTGTCATTTCTTCCTGGGTTCTTGGAATTTTTGCTTCTTGTGGGCATGAGGGAAGTAGGAGTCTGACTCTGCTGCTCCTCTTCTCTGTTTTTGTGATACGATTGTCATCATAGAGATTCTAGGGCTTAGACATTTGAGCCTTACCTAGTACAGCTCTCTTAAAACTTTAACTTCAGAGCTTAAATTTGGAAATTAAAAGCACTAGGAACTATTCTCCTTGGGCTCAGGTTCTGCTTTTGCACCCATTACCTGAGACTGGCCATTGGAGGTAGCCCAGCTAGCTGAGATGCATATAGGGCCACTGGACATCAAAAAGGAAAATTGCACATAATATTTCAGAGTTTTGTATGCCATAAATATAACCTGTAACCTAGAATCATGAGCAATCTCTATATGCATTAGAGACCTTATATAATAACAGTGTATAAATAGGCATATATTGAAATGGTTTTGATTGAAAGTTTTAATTACTATGTGATTTAGCTGCAAATATGATTTAGACTTCAATTTTTTAATGAAGCAATAATAGTACTTTTGAAAATGTACTTGAAATAAAAGCCCACACATAACTTTGATAAAAATTAATGATCCATATTTCACAAATATATTTCTTTTCTTAGGAGTTAAATATAACATAGAGGTTTACAAATTTGTTTCCGCTACACCAAGTTATGTTATATAGCTTCTTAATTTTTCTATTAAATTATCTGTTCTTTCTCACATACACCCCCACCACATACAGTGTGGTAGTCTTCTAATTTCATGGCTGTAGTCACTATCTGCAATGATTTTTGGAGCCCAAGAAAATAAAGTCTGTCACTGCATTCACTTTTTCCCCTTCTATTTACCATGAAGTGATGAAACTGAATGCCATGATTTTAATTTTTTTGAATGTTGAGTTTCAGGGCAGCTTTTCACTCTTCTCTTTTATCCTCATGAGGAGGCTCTTTAGTTCTTCCTTTTCTGCCATTAAGGGGGATCATCTGCGTATCTGACTTTATTGATATTTCTCCCATCAATCTTGATTCCAGCTTGTGATTCACCCAGCCTGGCATTTTGTACAATATACTCTACATTTAACTTAAATAAGCAAGGTTACAATATACAGCCTTGGTATACTCCTGTCCCAATTTTATGACTTGCTCTCCGTTTCCAAGAAAAACTAAAATGGAATTGATAACAGCATTTGCATTGCTCGTTGACATCTTCAGAGGTTTTAACACTGGCAATAGGTGCCCAACATGCAGATATTTGGACTTCCTAGGTGGCTCAGTGGTAAAGAATCCGCCTGCCAAAGCAGGAGATGTGATTATAATCCCTGGGCCAGGAATATCCCCTGGAGAAGGAAGTGGCAGCCCACTCCAATATTCTTGCCTCGGAGATCCCATGGACAGAGGAGACTTGTGGGCTACAGTCTGTGGAATCGCAAAGAGCCGGCCATGACTGAGCATATATGCACGCATGCATGAAGGTATTTGCTTCTTCAAACTCAAACTGTGAGCAGCCACCATGAAGATATTACAGAATGATTGTGGACATTGTCATTCTCATAGGGCATCAGCAGTGCTGGTAGAGCTTTGGATAGCTAGTATCCACATCACAGCTGCACCATTAGGGACCATTGTTGGTACAGTTGCTGCTTTCACTATCAGTGGCAACAGAATATGTCCACAAGCAAGTTAGAAGAAGAAGAGAGGAAACTGAGAAGTTATGTGGAAGACTGTAGGACTGATGTATGGAGATTATCAGAGGTTTTAAAGAGGAGTCCAAAATTTTTTTTAGATAATGTAAGAGAAAGAGCTACAAAGTTTTATGCTTATAACTATGATCAAATTTATTTTAGAAATAAAGGGTTAAATGATCTAGGAATCCAAGTGTGTGTGTATGTGTGTGTATATGTGTGTGTTCATCTATGCTTCAATGACATAATTGTCACAGTAAATTCAAGGTTTTGGTCCTATTTTTACTCCTATAAGGCCTGAGAGTTTATATAATTATTTTCAAATACTGTATTTTCTCATTTTAATTGAACATATCAATGCCTGTCCTGCTTGCCTCACTTTATTGTTGTATGGATAAAACAGAATAATGCTTATGAAAGTGATTGATAAATTATAAAATGCTTTACAAATGCAAGCATTATTGTTTTCCAAATTAATTTGATGAATAATATATTGAATAGTTTTGTAACAAGGAACAAAGACCTACTAATACTAGCTTCAGAAAAAAATGGAATGGCATTTTCTGATTATAGCAAGATCATTAATTTCAAAGTTCAGGTGATAATCAGAATTTAGGTCTCATGGGAATAGGAACTAGAATGAAAACTAAGTATTAAAGATCTTCTGTCACATCTCTTGGGTCATAGGGTTTCTCTTAGTGCTCTGATTTCTGTTGGTCTATCCTATTTATCTCTCTGTTAATTGTTTTCCTTCCTCATAACCTTTTGTGCACAGTGCCTCATATTTGCAGTTTTAGCTCTACTTTTTCTCTTTTTTAAGCTCAAGCAGATACTTACCACTGTGAATCTCTTCTATCTACCAATTGCTTCAAATTTCTGAGATAGGGATCTGGTTGAACTTGTCCTTCATGATGAAGAAGGTCATATAAATCATGAACTATCGGTCTGTCCATTAGCTCCATTTAAATCATACTTCCTCAGTGGTCTTATTATCTGTAGCTGGAGCAATGTGGTCAAGAAGTCCCCTGACTACTTACAGGGGCTACACCGAGAGGCAAGTTCTTTGAGAAAAAGTAGAGTAGAAAGAGCAGTTTACAACACAGAGAGAATCTTTGCTAAATTACCTTGTGCAATCTAGAGATTATGTCTGGGCTGCTATAACAAAAAAACTTATTTTGGGTGGCTTAAACAAGACACTTATTTTTCTTAGCTCTGGCACTGACAAGTTCAAAATCAAAGTACTAGTGGATTTAGAGTCTGCTGAAGTCCAACTTCCTGATTCATAGATAACTCCTGGGATCTCTTTTTTAAGGGCTCCAGTCGCATTCATACGGGTTCCACCCTCATGACCTAATCAGCTCTCCCTAATACCATCACATTATGGAATTCTGACACATGAATTTTGGGACAACACAAGCATTCAGTCCATAACAAGAGAGCAGCAGTGAAATAACATGAAGGCACCAGACCCTGGGCACAGTGGAGTCATGGAAGAAAGCACAGGCAGAAAAAGGTTAGAAAGGAGAAAAAACAATTTTACCAACTTTAGAATTCTGACTAGGTCTGCCTCTGAGTGCTATCATTTCTACTGAATATTTTATTATTTTTTCTGACATGATGAATGTGTTTGTTGATATAGAAAAATGAAACATAATGTAGTGTTAAAGAGCCTCTTGATGAAAGTGAAAGAAGAGAGTAAAAAAGCTGGCTTAAAACTCAGCAAAAAGATCATGGCATCTGGTCCCATCATTTCATGGCAAATAAGTGAAGAAACAATAGAAACAGTGACAGACTTTATGTTCTTGGGCTCCAAAATCACTGCAGATGGTGACTGCAGCCGTGAAAGTAAAAGAAACTTGCTCCTTGGAAGAAAAGCTATAACCAACCTAGACAGCATATGAAAAAGCAGAGACACTACTTTGCCAACAAAGTTCCATCTAGTCAAAGCTATGGTTTTTCCAGTAGTAATGTATGGATGTGAGAGCTGGACCATAAAGAAAGCTGAGCACTGAAGAACTGATGCTTTTGAAGGTGCTTTTGGAGAAGACTCTTGAGAGTCCCTTGGACTGCAAAGAGATCCAACCAGTCAATCCTAAAGGAAATCAGTTCTGAATATTCATTGGAAGAACTGATGCAGAAACTTAAGCTGCAATACTTTGGCCACCTGATGTGAAAAACTGACACATTGGAAAAGACCCTGATGCTGGGAAAGATTGAAGACAGGAGGAGAAGTGGATACCAGAGGATGAGATGGTTGGATGGCATAACTGACTCCATGGATCTGAGTTTGAGGAAGCTCTGGGAGTTGATGATGGACTGGGAAGCCCGGTGTGCAGCAATCCATGGGGTTGCAAAGAGTTGGACATGACTGAGTGACTGAACTGAACTGAACTGAAAAACTTTATATTTTAGTTTATAAAATATAATAGCACTTTGATGTTGCAGCAGATTTGCCTGTCTAATTATATTCTATTAAAGTTCATCTACATTCCTTGAGTACACACATTAATAACCTTAAGGAACCCACAGTTTTTCTTGGTGGATAGAGCAAACATTCACAGACAAATGACTAGCATTTACAATGCTGCTAATGTGACATTTGATGAAAGATGCCAAAAAAACGTATACATATTTTCTGACAAGCATTTAACATTAGGATTTTTTGTCTTATTTTTGCTTCTTTTCTTCAGTACTCTTACTTTTCTTGTCCCTGAGACACTTTGATTGAAGAGGATTTGCCTTGTTGCTTTGCACATCTAAGTTGAGACAGGTCCCATTGATTACTTTGGGTTGACAAATGACACAAATGTTAGTTATCCTTTCTGTCTCTGTGTGTGAAGTCCAGATACATTATGTCATTGTACAAAACTGCATATGAAATCAATAAACTCGGGGAAAATGGCTATAAAATGACAATTCTTTAAGTCAAGGGAAAGTAAATTGCTTGTGCTGCCCAGATAGTTTGGTATTTGTTGCCTGTTTCCATAAGAGAGATTTTCTTTCCAATAACTTCAGGCTCAGGAATTATAGTCAGTCACCATAAGCCTATAAGTCTGATGCATTAATCTTTATATATGTTCCTTTCCATTGCATCTTGCTTTATTTATGGAAATCATTTTGCTAGAGTAATACCATAAGCTATACAACTTGTTTTCATGAGGAACTGAAATTTTAAAAAATAGATCAAAATAAAACTAGTGATGAAATACCATTTGAAAAGTACCCTGAAGAAATTACAATTTATTGGTTTTGATAAATGTTTCCCAGATTTTCTTTGATGTTGAAAGCTTGGCTGTGTTTATAAATCATCACTTAACACTCTAGTGATTTTTTTGAAGTATAACATTTTGGACCATCACTTTTTTATTCTAATCCTGGACTCATCTAATGATTTTTATCTTGTACCATTGATTCTTCTTAAAGAAAAAGCTATGAGAGCTTATCATAAAACAGAGCATGTGAATGTGATAGGAAAGGTTTTCAAATTTATTTTCATCCCACAATCTTCCCTGATGGTTCAGACAGGAAAGAATCTGCCTGCAATGCAGGAGACTTGGGTTCATTTCCTGGATTGGGAAGATCCCCTGGAGAAGGGAATGGCTACCCACTCCAGTATTCTTGCCTGGAGAATTTCATGGACAGAGGAGCCTGGCAGGCTATAGTCCATGGGGTTGCAAAGAGTCAGATACCAGACACAACTAAGTGACTTTCACTTTCATTTTCAAAATCTTCAGGAGAAAGAAAAAAGTAATATCTGATTGAAGTTGTGATTGTAAAAATGCTGTCCATACAAATGTGAGTTTGTTTTACTAAAATTTCAAATGAAAAAACTCTCATTGCGATAAATGCTTTGATCAATTTCTTGGTAATATTATCATTATGTCTCCAGCTGCCATAATATCTTCTTAGTAAGATATTGCTCCAGCCATCTCAGCTTATGGAATTGGCCATAAGAGTTTTAATTAAAACATGCTGAGTGACTTTTATGAGTGAAGAATCTAATCCATCTTGGTCTAGGACCTAAGTCATAAAATTCTATCAAGTGGCAGGTCAATGTACCTAATATACATCTTATTATTAATAATTATAATATTATTATTAATGTTATTAACTTAATACTAGATTAAAAGAAATTTTATTTGTTTAATTGCTCTTAAGTGTATTATTGTCAATTATTTATTTATTTTTAAAGATGAGCTCACAGTTTTTGAAAGAAAATTATTAGTGCATGCAGGAGTCCAGAGACCCACGTATTCAGGAACATTGTCAGTCATTAAGTAAGAAAAAAAGTAGCAATAATCAAGGTTACTAACTCTAACAACCTTTCAGCTAAAAACAATGCATTAAATTTATTCAGAGCTTACTAAATTCTGAGCATGTTACAATTTTTTTACAACCATCTTTTGGTTTAATCTTTATAGTAATTCTATACAGCAGGTATAGATATCTTCATTTTATAGAGGTAAAGAGAAAAAGAACAAAAAAATAAGTTTGTCATACAAGGATTTGAAGTGGCAATACCAGGATTTAAAGCAAAATTTTTTAATATTCAGAGCCTAGTCTTATCCTCTCATCTTTCTCTAGATAAGGAAAGGCAAGTCTAGCAAAGGTATTAATGAGAGTGAAGTTGCTCAGTCGTGTCCAATTCTTTGCAGTCCCATGGACTATGGCCTACCAGTCTCCTCCATCCATGGAGTTTTCTAAGCAAGAGTACTGGAGTGGGTTACCATTTCCTTCTCCAGGGGATCTTCACTACCCAGGGATAAAACCCAGGTCCCCTACATTGCAGGCAGCTGCTTTACCCTCTGAGCCACCAGGGAAGCAAAGGTATTAATGTGATGCATTTATTGTGTATATACAGTGAAGCTAAATTCCCTTCTAACACTTCATATTTGGTATACCGAGAGGACATCTTGTTCTTTAACAGTACTTGAGCACACTTGATCTGCTTAGTAGGAGAAAAAAGCCTCAATTCAATCTAGAACATTGTATTAAATAGCTCTTCTACCCCAGCTGTGATGGATATTCTGTGTTCTCCCATATCCATTCTATCATTCACTGCCCTGTTCTATGCCCCGAGAGTCCAGAGCAGTCTTGCCCTCTGACTTCTGTTGGACTTGGAAAATGGAAGGAATCAACTGAAGATGAGAAGTGTGAAGAAAATAATATCTAAGATACTATTCAAATCCATTCCTTCTTTGAATAATGTTTTGGCAGTGGTTCACTTTCAAACTCTAGTGACTCTAGTCCAGTTATGTAAGGCCACAGCCTACACTCACTACTTCAGGGACAGTAATGGCTTTATCTTATCTCTAGCTCTGAAAAGCATCCTTCTGTTAAATTCCCTTCAATTATCCCTTAGAGGGTACAACCTGTTTCTTCCTAGGATCATAATTAACATATAATCCTTTAGAATAAATCAAGAAGCTTCTTCCCAAGAAGCGGCTATTTACTTTAGCTTGTGTAGTCATGCTGCAAAGAAAGAACAAATATAGATTTTGTCTGCACATTGCAAAACTGCAAATTTCAAACCCTTACATGATTGAATCTGATTCTGTTCAGCATCCCTAATGAAGGGGTGTGTTTCATGTAGTCTTAGACCTGGCTTAGTGGTGGGTTATCTAGGAGATGAGACTTTTATAGGATAAAGAATATCCATATTTTTAGATCAACGTTCTATCCGAGATAATATGAGAAATACTAAAAGAGACTAAGTAATATGTCTCTGCTAAATATCCATAATGATGTGGGGCTCTATTCACCATAGGCACAAGGCATATAGGGCAATACCTTTGTACCATGTCTGACAATGTGCTCCACAGGAACAAATTATTCTTGATAGAGACAGGGCAGGGGCAGGCAGTACTGTAGCTGTGTCTTCTGCATGGAGAAAACCAAGAAGTATTCCTCTGTAATTAACATTATATTCAATGAGATTTCACATTTTAAACAATGAACGTGATGACAGAATGCCAATGACACTGAACCATGGAGTGTGAACAGCACATCTAAGGAAGACAGGAGTGTCCCAAATGACCCTAGAAACAACATTCTACAACAGTATAATGAAATTCATTAAGTAGAGTTCAGGACAATATACTTAACCAGAAGAAAATCAAGCTGAACAAATTCAATATGAAAAAAAGCTTTGTTGTGAATAAGGAAATCAGGAAAAGAATTAATGATGAGAATCATTCAGATATGATTTTAAAATGGTATCATATATATATATATATATATATATATATATATATTAGCCAGTGTGATACTTTAGATACTTTACCGACAAAGTTCTGTATAGTCAAAGCTATGTTTTCCAGTAGTCGTGTATGGATGTGAGAATTGGACCATAAAGAAAGCTGAGAGCTGAAGAATTGATGCTTTTGATCTGTGGTGCTGGAGAAGACTCTTGAGAGTCCCTTGGACTGCAAGAAGATCAAACCAGTCAATCCTAAAGGAAATCAGTCCTGAATATTTATTGGAAGGACTGATGCTAAAGCTGAAGCTGTGATGCTTTGGCCACCTATGCAAAGAACTGACTCATTGGAAAAGACCCTGATGCTGGGAAAGATTGAAGGGGGGAGGAGAAGGGGACGACAGAGGATGAGATGGTTGGATAGCATCACCAACATGACGGACGTGAGTTTGAGCAGGGTCTGGGAGTTGGTGATGGCAAGGGAAACCTGGTGTGCTGCAGTCCATGGGATGGGAAATAATCGGACATGGCTGAGCAACTGAACTGAACAGTATCTTTGCATGTGTGTGTGCTCTGTCTCTTCAGTTGTGTCCACTCTTTGTGGCCCTGTGGGTTCTAACAGCCCACCAGGCTCCTCTGTCCATGACGTTCTCCAGGCAGGAATAATAGAGTGGGTTGCCATGCCCTCCTCCAGGGGATCTTCCTGACCCAGGGGTCAAATCTGCATCTCTTAACATCTCCTGCATTGGCAAACAGTGTTTCATTTGTTTGTTTGTTTTACCACAAGCACCAATATCTTTAATGAATTCTAAATTAGAACATTATAAATATACAATTTATAAATTATGTAAAAAGCAATATGCATAATGTCATCTCTTTGGGTGATTGTAAGATATTCCATATATTACACCTTTGGTAAAATGCTGTTGTCTCAGTAATCTATTTTTACAAAACAAAGCATCCAAAAACTTAGTGGCTTAAAAGAGCACCTCTATTTGTCCATGATTCTGTGAGTTGGCAATTGGATTGGGTTCAGCTGGTAGTTCTTCTGCTAGGCTCACCTAAGTCATGTGTTCTTCTGCAGTCAACTGGTGGCTCCAGAAGGACAGATGGTCCAAAATACTAATAGCCCTACACATTTTGGGCATCTGGTGTTTTGTTGGTTGGGTCTCTCTGTCCAGTAGTATCTCACCCTCAAGGAGCTTATCTCAGGCTTGTTTACAAGGTTTCAGCATGTTCTAAGATAGTCCCAGCAGAAGCTACAATTACTCTTGAAGTCTGGATCCAGAAATCACACAGCATCAATTTCACCATGTTCTCTTGGTCAAAGAATATCCTCAGGGCCAGCTCAAATTCAAGAAGAGTGGAAATAGACTTTACCACTTGATGAAAAAAAGTGCTAGTAGACACATTACAAAGAAATTATGTGTACAGATGTAAAAGTGATCTGCGGCCATCTCTTGCAATGGACTACAGCATTTATGAATCATTTATTATTATTTCTATGCATACTTGAATATAATGTTTAATTCAATAAATTATCAATCCTGAGGAATACCTAGTCATATAGGACTGAAAATTTAGGTTATCTGTGCATGTGTTCCCGAAGGTGGGGAATATTTTTGTCTTTTCTCTTCCCATGTATGCAAAGTTAAAACAAATCTCAAGACTGTTGTTCATTATTTTACATGTAAAAACCTGCATATTCTTTCTAGTGAAATGGAAAAAAAAATTCCAATGAAGGCTTTAAATTAAATAAAACTTCAAGTTCAGGTTAAATTATATCAATTAGTTAAGGACATCACATTTTCTTTAATTTCTAAAATATTTGAAGTAATTCCATGATGAGAAATGATGTTTATAAAAGGGAAGCTATAGTTGAAACACATATAATGAAGAGATTATGAGTGGCACTTACAGGCACTTATAATTTAATGACTTCCAACTAGTTATCACATTCTGTGCCCCTAGCAAACAGCTTATCTTGCTCTCCAAATCATTTCTTCCTCTCTATTTTTTGGACGGTAGTCACTGGAGCCACAGGCTAACGGTAGAAGATGTTTTAAGAGCAACATCTGCTTGCATTGTAAAATTAGCCCTGTGTTAGTGGCTTTTTGCTTTTATTTTAACTTTAATTGTGAAGAAATGAAAGGCATGTATAGCGCTTGTTGAAGGAAATATTTTCTGCAAAGAGTAAAAATTGTTAGAATGTTTATATGCATTAGGTTAAATAAAATCAGAGAGCCACTGAAACATGTGACACCAGGCTTCTCTGTTCATGGGATTTTCCACACAAGAATACTGGAGTGGGTTGCCATGCCCTTCTCCAGGGTAACCTTCCTAATCCAAGGATAGAACCTATGTCTCTCCTGTCTCCTACATTGGAAGACAGATTCTTTACCACTTGCTGCTGCTGCTAAGTCGCTTCAGTCGTGTCCGACTCTGTGCGACCCCATAGACGGCAGCCCACCAGGCTCCTCTGTCCCTGGGATTTTCCAGGCAAGAACACTGGAGTGGGGTGCCATTTCCTTCTCCAAGTCATGCATGCATGGTCAGTCACTTCAGTCGTGTCCGACTCTGTGTGACCCTATGGGCAGCAGCCCACCAGGCTCCTCTGTCCACGGGATTCTTTAGGCAAGAGCACTGGAGTGGGTTGCCATTTCCTTACACTTAGCCACTTGGAAAACAAATTTCTCATATTTAATTTTTTACTTAATATATAAAATAAAATGGTTGTGTGCAAATTTGCTTTTCCAGATAGTAGCTATATGTTATTGTTCAGTTCATTCTCTGAGAAGGAAGTATCTTTAGGAAAAACAAAATTCTTCACCCAAGTGAGAAAATATGGTAGATTTATCTCTCTGTTTTACTAAATTAATCTTGGAAAGCTGTGCACCCAGATCTAATTCCAACCCAAATTTTAGTAGAGCTTGAACCACTATTCAAAACTAACTTGTTCTATGTTTATAATTGTGTTTATTGAAATAGAGTTGATTACAGTATTGTGTTAGTTTTAGGTGTACAGCAAAATGATTCAGTCAGATTTTTTTCCATTGTAGGTTATTGCAAGATATTGAATATAGTTCCTGTGATAGGAAACTTGATATGGTGTGTCCTTGCTGTTTACTTTATATTTAATAGTTTGTATCTATTAATCCAAAGCTCCTAATTTATCCCTCCCTCCACCTTTTGGTAACCATGTCTGTTGTCTATATTTGTAATTTAAAAGTTGGAATACTTTTCTTGGTAAAATTCACTCTTACATATTATTTGAGTTTTAATTATAGCCACATGTCAACTCATTTAGGTTTCTGAATTTATTAATGTCTTTCTTTCTATTGGTATAAAATACTTACAGGAGAAAAACAAATTATAAATAATGATTGTGGGAAGTCAAACCTATTACTCATTTGACTTCTAGATAAAAATGTCAAGTTAATGGAGTAGGAAACAGGTGAGCTTCAGAAACAAACCAAAACCAAACAAAAAAGATGTTGTGGTCAATATAATTTGGGGTAACAGTGTGCATTTTATATGCCATTAGAAATCCAAGCATAAGCTACCACATAAGAGGTTCTGAAAAGTCTCCCAAAAAGAAACCCATCTTACTTTAACGTTTTAACGTTAGTAATTTCCAAATATTCTATCATCACAGAACACCTTTTTCTCATACCTTCCTAAGGCACAAATATTTCTCTGGACATTTGGGAAATGCTCAGACAACAAAAATATCTTATTTTGAATACTTAAAAGCTGCTCTTCTACAATAAAATTTTGTAGAGTCTGATTATTTAGAAGCAAATTCATTTTACAGTTGTCAACATTTCATTCCTGGAATGTAGAGTATTGACTGAACTTATTATTCATGCAGAACAACCCAAGAGAATAATTTTAACAAGTTCAATTAAGTCAGATGCATAAATTAATTTCAAACAAACTATTTTTGGAAAAGGAGCATTTGAAAAAATATTGTCAGGAATATCATGGTGACTTAATTAACAATTATCCTAAATTGATTCTGGGGAAAATAATATACGTAGAAGAAAGTTTAGACTACCTACTTTCAATTATAATATGTGTATGGTCCAGCTTTCCCGAAGTATCCATGGCTTTTCCTTAGATACTCTGAAGGAGCTATAGCTAGAATTGAGAATTATGGTACACTGAGATAACATTGAACTTCACATCCATTTCAGTAACATTTAATTCAAATCAGTTAACATTTATTGAGTGAA
Organism: Cervus canadensis; assembly: GCF_019320065.1. Lineage (NCBI taxonomy): Eukaryota > Metazoa > Chordata > Mammalia > Artiodactyla > Cervidae > Cervus > Cervus canadensis. The sequence continues at coordinate 36,575,890 of NC_057404.1, forward strand.
TTTATTGAATGTCTACTATTTGACATTCCCTCTGTAGGCTTTGTATTGTTTTTTCCCTTATGCTTGACTTTATATCACCTTATTTAATTTTAATGTCAGCACTTGGGAAAAGTTATTCAGTACAGACAAAAGAGCTAAAGTTCATGGAAATTAATTGCATTGTAAAAAACTTCATAATTAGTAACTTATAGGGTCAAAATGTAGAGCCAGGTGTTCTTGTGCCACCTCCATGAATCTGACCACATGACTGCAGCATTTTGCTAATAGATTTTATCATGTGGGAGATTTTGTAGTATTCCTCTTAATAATCACATATTTAAAACTAACTGGGTGCAGACTATGTTGCTGCCATGTCATTATGTGTGTCCAATTTCTTTAAATATGCTGTCTTCTTTATTAAATGGTAATAACCATTAAGAGGATTGAGTTAATCAATGTGAAATACTTAGAACAGCATCTAGCACACAGTAAATGTTCTCTTAATGCTAGCCAACACAATTTTAATAACTTTGGAATGTGTTTTTTAATTTGTGAATCAACTACTTATTTCTTCTTTTTTTTATACTGAGTTTTCAGTATTTGTGGGTTTTATTTATAAACGTTGTTTAAAGATTTCAAAAACTCTACATTTGTATTTTCTTATTATACCTTAAAGATTATTCAGTTTTTGGAATTTATTCTTTCAGCATTTTCTCCTACATTTCTAAACACCATGCATGCAATTCATTGGTTTTTCTCTTAACACTGTAAGAATTGTCATTGGGTACCCACAATAGAAGTATTAGTATTTAGCTTTCTGTCATATACCTGCCTGCACATCACATATTCATGCTTCTAATTTCCCACTCTCCTAATGTAAACATAGCAATTTTTGTCATTTCTGTATTCAACTTTATATGTATATTGCTGAGCCATATACATAGTAATATCTGAATAACACTTCCTTTACTGCACAACTTTTATTTTTGCTGGAGTTAGTAGTAATTACTTCTATTTTTCTGCTTTGTTTTCTGTACACTGAACACAAATTTATCCTCCTATATTTTTTCAGTTGCCTAATTTTCTCTTTAACGTATTGAATACTTTCAGTACAGTATTCTATGAAATTTCCTCTTGAAAAGCTCTTTCACAGCCTCTTTTCTGAGGGTAGGAGTAAGTAGGAGAGCAATACCCTTAAACATCCCAGGGTTTTTCCTTTGCTTCTTTGTGCCAAAACGCATGACTTCTATGTTTACTCCCTTGGTTTTATGAAGTATATCCTACCATGGCTTTCTAAAACAAGTGTATTAGAGGTAAATGTTTGAGATATTGCCTATGTAAAAATGTCTATATTTTGCTTCCACATTTGATTGATAGTTTAGTTTGTTTATGGGCTTCCCTGGTGGCTAGACAGTAAAGAATCTGTCTGCAATGTGGGAGACCTGGGTTCGATTCCTGGGTTGGGAAAATCCCTTGGAGAAAGGAATGGCTACCCACTCCAGTATTCTTGCCTGGAGAATCCCATGGACAGAGGCTACAGTCCATGAGGTCACAAAGAGTCGAATAGGACTGAGCTACTAACACTTTCACTTTTACACTCACTTAGTTTGTTTATATTCCAATTGAAAGTGTTTTTATGCTAAACATTTTCTATTGTTTTTTTAGCTTCCAGTGCTGCTGCTCAAAAGACCCGAAAGAATAAAATGTTTTTATATCTTTGAATTTCTTAGTAAGACATCTTTTCTCTCTCTGAAAATCTTTTCTTTGCCTTTAATGTTCTGAAATTTCACAGGAATGTGTCTTTAAAATGTATTTTCATACAATGCAGTACCACTGGATATCAATAAATATCAATTACACCATACTGGGATTCCCTGGTAGCTCAGCTGGTAAAGAATCTGCCTGCAGTGCAGGAGACCCCAGTTCAGTTCCTGAGTTGGGAAGATTCACTGGAGAAGGGATAGGCTACCCACTCCAGTATTTTTGGGCTTGCCTCATGACTCAGCTGATAAAGAATCCACCTGCAATCCAGCAGACCTGGGTTCAATCCCTGGGTTGGGAAGATCCCCTGGAGAAAGGAACAGCTACCTACTCCAGTATTCTGGCCAGGAGAATTCCATGGACTGTATAGTCCATGGAGTTGCAAAGTGTCAGACATGACTGGCGACTTTCACTTTCATGCCATACTTATTAGACAAATAAAGATATTCTCTACATCTTTTAATTAGGACAGTCCCTTAAAACATTTTGTTATTAATTTGATAGTTTCTTATTCTTTCTTCTCTCTTGGATGTTAAATCTTTTGAAGTCCTCCTCTAATTTTTTTTTTAATTTTTCTCTCCTATTTTTTCTTTCATTTTCTACCATCTGAGAGATTTCATCAACTTTTATATGCAATTTTTCTACTCTCATCATTTAAATTTTCTAGGGATATCATTTTGTTCCATAAATAATATTTTTATAGTATTATGCTCTTATTCATAGCTCAATATATTTTCATATATCTCTGAGGTTATAATTATCAGTTTTATCTTTTTTATTTTGTAGATTTACAATAGTTGCAAAAATAGTACAGAGTGTTCTCATATACCTACACTCATTTTCCCCTAAGGCTAATATCTTTCATAACCATTGCACAATGATCAAAACTAAGAAATTAACATTAATAAAATACTATAAATTAAACTATAGACTGCATTCAGATTTTACCAGAGTTTTCTTCCCCTAATGTGTTTTATCTCTTCCAGAATTCCACACACCTAACCATCATATCTCCTTAGTCTCTTTAGATCTGTGACAGGTCCTCAGTCATTCCTTGTCTTTCTTGATCTTTCTTTTAAAGAGTATTCATCTGTTGTTTTGTAACATACCATTCAGTATGTGTTTATGTAGTGTTTTCACGTGATTAGATTGAGGTTTTGAGTTCTGGAGAAAGCAAGGTAGTGTACACTTCTCAGTATCTCATCTCAAAAATACCTGATATTTATATGTCTCATTACTGATGACAGTTGCCTTGATTATCTGGGTAAGGTGGTTTCTGCCTGTTTTATTCACTGTAAAAGTACTTTTTTTCTTTTTTATTAAATTTTTCAGTTAATATTTTAAGAGATTCTTGAGACTGCAATATTATATTTCATCTCACACATTGGCACCTTAGTTTTAACTTCCATGGCCACGGGTATATATTACTCACAATAATTATTTTCTTTATGTATAACTGTAATTTTTATTTTTCTCATGCCTTCTTCATCTAATAATTGGAATTCTCTTTTTTAATTGGAGTCTAGTTGTTTTGCACTGCTTTGTCAGTTTCTCCTCTGCAGCAATGTGTTGAATTATTTTATAAGGAAGAGTTCTGTCTTCTCTTCCTCTTCTTATTTATTTATTTACATACATATAGAGCCATGGATATTTATTTTATTCTCTGAGTTTAATACTACTAAGATTTATTTTCTTGCTTTGATTGTTCTAGCTTTGATCCTTGACCATTGTGTCATTCTGGTTTCAGTGACCTTTTAACATACATTCACCTACTTTTGAGCACTTTTTTACTTAAAAAACTATGCAATATATAGAAAGAGCACAGCAAGATGTTCCAGGCTAATCATTTGTTTATACTGTCCCAGCATTGGAATCAACAACTTTTCTAAGGAGCCCTGGTTCGACTTAACTGAATAATGGTATTTAGAAACTAAATCTTGGCCCTAAGTCTAGGACTGCTTATAGGACCTTTCAGTGAACAGACCTTGAAAATATACGTATATATGTTAAGTCACGTACAGACACATGTCTATAGCCCCAAATCTGTCCTTTTGCCTCCTCCTTCCTCTCTAGTGTGCATTGTATTTTTGCCCTATGTGTTATTGAGACCTCTCCAATGGCAAAATGACCTCCTTAATGGCAAAGATCAATTTTTCTCTTTGTGGCATCAGTTATGTAACTCCTTAAAATATAACATTCATTTTGCAATCCTATATGGGGTCACGATGACCTACCACTTGTATCTGCCGACATCTTTGGTAAACTTTATATGTATAATGTCAGTATATTATATCCCTTAAAGACAGTGGTTGGTGCAGAACAGACAGGTCAGATGGGGAGATACTGGGCTATACCTAATGGAAATTCTTAGTTAAAATACTTACTTATGACCTTACTAATGTTACTAACTATATTTACTTGTATTCTATTTTACAAGAATATTGTTTATTGAATTACCAAGTGTGTGACTGAAACTCAGATAAAATTAGTGATTAGGACATTTGAAAAGATTGACCAAATATATAGTTCTCTAAGGTCAATGGTCCTGATAGTATAACTCTAGATATGGGAAGAAGCAACAAGAGGGAACCATTCCCCAGGCCGTGACATGGTAGAAAGACAGGCAGTCCAAACACTCTCTGTTTACTACTAACAGGGCCCCGGCCAGTAAAAGCACGCTGCAACTTATAAATGAAATCCTCACCTGACCTGGGAATGAGCATTCCTATTGTCTTGGTACAAATTGGTAATACAGTGCCTCCCAGAACTTGATTACAATTAAGACCAAAAGGAAAGAGATTGTAAAATAAAGAATGTTGTCCACCATCCACTTCTAAAATAATCAAGTTGTTAATCAGTGCAGTTATTAACCTACAAAGGAATTGAGACTGAAGATCAGGATGAGGCAATTTATACTCTGGGAAAACTGGCAGAACAGGCCTTCAGATAGGTATTTTCATAAGAAAATTTTTTTATGAACCTGAACTCTTGCATCTTCCCATACTTGGAAAGGCACTGAAAGCACTCACTAAGGTGTCCGTTCCATGTGAGTTGCTGTTTTTTGGTCACTAAGCTGGGTCCAACTCTCTGCAACCCCATGGACTGAAGCATACCAGGCTTCCTTGTGCTTCACTAACTCCCGGGCTTTGCTCAAATTCATGTCCATTGAGTCAGTGACGCTATCTGACTATCTCATCCTCTGTTGCCCCCTTCTTCTGCCCTCAATCTTCCCCAGCATCTTTTTCCAGTGAGTTGGTCCTTCGCATCAGGTGACCAAAGGATTGGAGCTTCAGCTTCAGCATCAGTCCTTCCAGTGAATATTCAGGGTTGATTTCCTTTAGGATTGACTGGTTTGATCTCATTGCTGTCCGAGGGACTCTCAAGAGCCTTCTCCAGCACCATAATTCAAAAGCATTGATTCTTTAGCTCTCAGCTTTCTTTATGGTCCAGCTCTCACATCCATAATGACTACTGGAAAAATCATAGCTTTGGCTATATAGACCTATGTTGGCAGCGTGTCTGCTTTTTAGTATACTGTCTAGGTTTGTCATAGCTTTTCTTTCAAGGAGCAGGCATCTTTTAATTTTGTGGCTACAGTCACTGCCTGCAGCGAAATTGGATCCCAAGGAGATAAAATCTGCCACTGCTTCCACTTTTCCCCCTTCTATTTACCATGAAGTGATGAGACTGCATGCCATGATCTTAATTTTTTGAATGTTGAGTTTTAAGCCAGCTTTTTCACTCTCTCTTTCACCTTCATCAAGAGAAACTTTAGTTCCTTATCACTTTCTATCATTAGGGTGGTGTCATCTGCAAATCTGAGGTTGTTGATATTTCTCCTGTGAATCTTGATTCCAGCTTGTGATTCATCCAGCATGACATTTCGCATAATGTACTCTGCATATAAGTTAAATAAGAAAGAAAGAAAGATATTGAAGTCACTCAGTCATGTCCGACACTTTGTGACCCCATGGACTGTAGCCTACCATGCTCCTCTGTCCATGAAATTTTCCAGGCAAGAGTTCTGGAGTGGGTTGCCATTTCCTTCTTCAGGGGATCTTCCAGACCCAGGGGTCAAACCCGTGTCTCCTGCATTGCAGGCAGAGGCTTTACCATCTGAGCCACCAGGGAAGCTCTAAGTTAAATAAGTTAAATAAGCAGGGTGACAATATACAACCTTCATGTATTCCTTTCCTGATTTTGAAACAGTCTGCTGTTCCATGTAGCAGTGACTTGCTCAAATAAAAAGTTCTGTTTCTTTCTTAGATCAATTATTGATAAACTTTGGTCAACCATTTAAAATCACTTTATATTGATAGCTTCAATTCTAATCCAATACCACAGAGTCCATCTCGATTTTGTCTTTACATATCTGTATTGTCTTTTTCCAAAACAGGAAAATCACTCTCACTTTGCATGCAGTTCAGTTGCTCAGTCATGTCCGACTCTTTGTGACCACATGGACTGCAGCACACCAGGCTTCCCTGTCCTTCACTATCTCCCAGAGATTTTTTTTCAAACTCATATCCATTGAGTCAGTGATGCCATCCAACCATCTCATCCTCTGTTGTCCCCTTCTCCTCCAGCCTTCAATCTTTTCCAGGATTAGAGTCTTTTCCAATGAGTTAGTTCTTCACATCAGATGGCCAAAATATTGCAGATTCAGCTTCAGCATCAGTCCTTCTGATGAATACTCAGGACTGATTTCCTTTAGGATTGACTGATTGGATCTTCTTGCAGTCCAAGGGACTCTCAAGAGTCTTCTCCAGCACCACAGTTCAAAAGCATCAATTATTTGGCACTCAGATTTCTTTATAGTCCAACTCTCAGATCCACACATGACTATTAGAAAAACCATAGCTTTGACTAGATGGACTGTCATTGGCAAAGTGATGTCTCTGCTTTTAAAAAAAAAAAAAGCAGAAACACATTACATTATCAACTATGTATTTATTTGTTTCTTCACCCCTACCGTATAAGTAAAGTAGTTCTGAAATTCTAAAGTATTTTCTGATGAGAATCAAATCTGTTAACTAGATTATAGTATTTGTAAACTGTTCTTTTTGTTATTAGCCTTATAGAATCTAATCAAAATGCTTTCCAAAGTAATTTACTGTATTATTTTCCTATGGCTGCCATAATAAAGTGTCAAAGCTGAATAGCTTAAAACAACAAAAATGGTATTGTCTCACAGTTTAGGGGGTTATAAGCCTGAAGTCAAGGTAACTAAGGGGCCGTATTCTCTCTGATGGCTTTAGAGAGATAATCCTTGCCTGCCTATTTTAGCTTATAGTGTTTGCCAGCAATTCTTCCTATTCTTTGCCTGGTAGATGCATCATTTTGTTCAGTATGGTCCTCTTCTCTCTGTGTGGCTTCAAATTGTCTTCCCTCTGTGTGTGTCTGTCTCTATGTCCAAATTTCCCTTTTTGATGAGGGCACCAATCATTGGGTTAGGCTTCCCTCTGGTAGCCTTGTTTTTGCTTGATTGGATCTGTAAAACTCCCATTTCCTTATAAGATCACATTCACAGGTACTGGAGGTTAGCACTTCAACGTATCTTTTTTACAGGACACAATTCAGCTTCTTAGTATGGCAATATTATTCATGTGCAATACAGGTATATTCATTTGTTACACTTTACATTCTATTTTGGATTCTGTGAAAAAGTGTTAGTTGCTCAGTCGTGTCCGATCTGTGACCCCATGGACTATAGCTCACCAGGCTCTTTTGTCCATGGGATTCCCCAGGCAAGAATACTGGAGTGGGTTGCCATTCTCTTCTCCTGGGGATCTTCCAGACACAGGAATTGAACCTGGGTCTCCTGCAATACAGGCAGATTCTTTACCATCTGAGCCACCAGGGAACACCAGGGAAACCCATGCTTTTGGGGTTTTTTTGGATTCTATTTATATCCAAGTGATATTATAAACTTTCATATATTAACACAATAGACTTTCTTCTTTATGATGTACATTTGTGTGCATTATGACAAGTGCATAGAGTCATACATCCACTCCCACAGTCATTCATAATATAGAACTTTTACATCATCCTCTTAGATTCTCTTCTGCTCTGCTTTTGCACCTCCCTCACCCTTGCCTCTAACAGTTTTTAGGAGCTTCCCCCCCCCATATTCTATTTCCTCCAAGGTTTTATTTTTTATTTGGCATTTCTCTTTATTTATTTTAGCTTCTGTCTTTGATATAAAAGGCCTTCTGAAACTGTGGTGACCTGTGGCTCTCTGTTCGTATTTGACTTGGACAGCCAAATGTTGATTAGAAGTTCTGTCTGTGTGATACTGGCCAATGCTGGTAAACTGTGGATTCTACAGTAGGGTGATTCCTCAGGCTATTCCCTTGCTAGAGTCCCTGATGTATACTATTTTCTTACATTAACATCATTTTCCAGAGATGGTAGTTTAGTCGCTAAGTTATGTCTGACTCTTGTGACCCCATGGACTTGTAGCCTGCGAGGCTCCTCTGCTCATGAGATTCTCCAGCAAGAATACTGGAGTGGGTTGCCATTTCCTTCTCCAGGGGATCTTCCACACCCAGGGAATGAACCTGGATCTCCTGCATTGCAGGCAGATTCTTTACTGACTGAGTTATGAGGGAAGCCCATTTTCCAGAGGAAGCACGTATGAATTCATGCTGGGAAAAAAAAAAAAAAAAAGGCCTGATTCTATCTGTACCCACTCAGTTTCCTGGAGTCTGGCAGAGATGAATGTGTAAGGGTCACAGACACAATATATAGCACTTACTTTATTCCCACATTTTCAGAATGATAATCCCACTCTCAACTGTACCAGGTATGCTCCCATACCAAAGACTTTCAGCAGAATTCTCTGTAGACAGTGAACATTGTTATGGGTTGACTCATGCCCCCTCAAAGTCCAGCTGTTTAAAACCTAGTACCCAATACCTCCAACTGTGACCTTATTTGGAGACAGGACCTTTTGAGAATTAGTCAAGTTTAAATGAAGTCATTAGGTTGTGCCCTAATTCACTGTGACTGACCTTGTAAAAGGCAGGATATTGGATACAGAGATGTGCACAAAGAAAGACAATGTGAAGACGCAGGGAGAATACCCAGGAAGATAAAGGCAGAGACTGGGATGATACATCTACACAAGAAGGAACACTGATGACTATCAGTAAACCACCAGAAGTTAGGAGAGATCCTTCCTCAACAGCCTTCAGAAGGAACAGACCCTACACACCCTGATTTTGAACTTCTAACCTCCAGAAGTATGAGACTGTATTTCAGTTGTTGAACCAACTTTATGTATGATATTTTGTCATGACAAAACAAATACAGCATCTGAAAGTGACTGGCATTATAGTGGTTATTCAACACTCTCAAGTGAACACAAAAACTAGATAAACATATGTAGTATTCTCATGTAAATAGAGGAACACATTTACATTCTCATGTAAATAGAGGATATTAAGTGTCATGCTGAAAGTTTCATAGCAATTTTGAGGAGCAGAATTCCAAACTGGGTTCTAGTTTTCCAGAGAATAGGGATCTTAGACCAAGGGAACTGGGATATGTGGAACGGACCCTGGCACAGGATCTGTAACACAGGAACTCAGCTATTCATCCAATTGACAAGAAGGACCCTTGGTCACAAAGAAGAATGAATAATTTTTGGTATTGAAATTAGGGTCAACTAAGTCATTTATCATTTATTGAGTACCCATCATTTGTTTGAGCATTTTGCTAGGTTCAGAGGGCGCAAAAATAAATGACTCCTGGTTTTCCCATTCAAGACCTAACAATATATTTAGGAGGAAGTCATAAAAATGTCATAAAAATATCTGTCATTGGATTATGAAGTAAAAATGATTGAAAATAAGATAATTACAGATACAGTGAGAATTCAGATGTAGCAGGAAACCATATATGGGCACTCTTTCTAATTGTCAATATGAATTTGTACAGACTATTTGAATACTTTCTGAAGGTCTTTATATCTTTTTTGGATACAGCACCTTTACTGTTTGGGCTAAATTGTTGTCATTAGAATGGAATAAAGTCTGAAATGAGTAGTTCATTACAATATCCCTTCTCCAAAATTTGCTATGTGCCTGACACCTAAGGCACACATGTTGTTGGTGGGTGATTTATTTGTTCCTGCTCTCTAGCAGCAGTTTTATTGTAAATGCAAGCATTATTTATGCAGGTCAAGTTGAAATTATAATATCATTGCTTGATTAGCGTCCTTTCTTAAGAATTCTACAAAAATCAATACATTCCACAGCTGAACTTAAAAAGAAAACTCTTCCTATGGCAGCCATCAGTACAGATTGGCTGCATTTAACTCACAAGTATATAGCAGAATGTGTCACGTTATACTATGACTGGTTGTTTCTCATTGTTTTTAAATGCAGTACAAGGTGAAAATGACAGTGTTAGTTGCTTAGTGATGTCTGACTCTTTGCAACCCATGAACTGTAGCCTGCCAGGCTCCTCTATCCATGGAATTCTCCAAGCAAGAATGCTGGAGTGGGTAGCCATTCCCTTCTCTAAGGGATCTTCCCCATCAAGGGAATGAGTATGGGTCTCCCATGTTGCAGGCAGATTTTGACCATCTGAGTCACCAGGGAAGCTCCAGTATGTGATGAGGGGAAGCAACTTACTTTTACACTTATAAATATGTTGTTTCTTTGAGAGCCCAATCAATATATTGCTTTGCATGGAGGACCCACATGATGAAGTGCATCTTTTTGTTGTTGGGCAAACTAATATAACCATCCAGTGTTTCCTAAGGAACAGTTGCAGCTTAGAGGGGACAGAGTCAATGAAAAGATCTTTTAACTGTTTCTTAAACTTCCCCCAAATTCACTAGATTATAGACTCATCTTGACACTTTTCAAAAGCACCTGATGCCGTGTGTACTTTCCCTTTGGGGGATTCTGCATGTATTTTGCTTCTCAGAATCCTCCTGACATGGGATTCAATTATCTTGGTTCTATTTAATAGGTTATCATTTTCCAACTTCCAGATGTATAATGAAATTTCTATTTAGCTTTTGAATTTATGACCAACAGATAAAAAATCATGCTTTCTATTATTTTTGTGGGGTTTGAGGAGGAAGTGAACGCTGATGCATGAGTTCAAGCTACCATCTTTAACTGGAAGGCTACCTTTTCTCCCCTCTAAACAGATGGCTGAAGGTTTTCCAAATTCTTTATCATAGGAAGCAAAAATTACAGTGGAAAGAGCTTAGGAATCAGAGATAAAATGGGCCTAAATTATGGCTTCATGTGATTCCAGCTTTAAAGTGGGTGACGAATATGAAAAGAGGAAGCCAAATGCAGGGAAACAATTTCAGAATTGAAAATTTTCAGTTATTGCAGTAACTCATGTAAGACAAACTGAGGACTCTGGTAGGTGTTGTAAGAGTGAGTTCAAGAAAAATTTTTTTAAATATTTAGAAACACATGGAAGGTAAAATATTTATACAAGAGTTAGTGAATGGGGATGTAGGGAGTCAAGTGTGGCTTCATTGTTTCTGCTTTAGGAAATTGGGAGGATGGTAATGTCATTCTCTAGGAGAGGAAACAGAAAGAAGAGATATTTTAGGGAAGCTTCTGAGTTCAGTTGAGTCTGTTTTCTTCTTGTATTGAATATGAAGTTATCCGTATTTACAGATGTCTATGTACTTGAATAGGGAAAACTGGAGAGAGTGATATTCTAAAGATAAGTATTTGAGAGCTTTTAGTATGTAGATCAACATTTGAAGCCATGAGTGTAGATTTATTACCCAGAAAGATAAGTTGAGAAGAAACGTAAGGAAAGGATTTCAGGGTCTACTGTCATTGAAAGTACAGAGTTATCGCTCTTCTTTGTGCCCAACTTCCATACTGAGCAACTGGGATTAGCCTGTGAAGAATAATTGATTTCTCCATAAACATCACTGAGGAGAGCAGTTTTCACTTTTAGCAAGGATCCTGCATAGAATGACGCTAAAATTTCTTACTTCAGATGAAAAAAAGCAAAGTAGCAACATTTATTTAATATGTTAAGTTGCCACTAACCTATTTTCACATTTTCTCAACATTTAACTGTCGCAAGAAAAATGTTCATTGCACAAAAAATTAGAGAAGAGCAGAAAAATTGTAAGAAAATAAACTATAATTTATAATCCCATCACCTAGAGCGAAAGCTTTTAATCCTTTGCTGTATTTCCTTTGGCCTTTCATATCTTAGATTGATATACTAAATAAAATTGTGTTATATTCTATAGGCAGTCTTACACCCTTACTTTATCACTTAATATTACATATTGTAAATTTTCTCAGAATTATCTTTAATACTTTTTTAGAACAAAATATGCAGTAGATTTAATAACTATTCTGATGTAACTTGGGAAGAAAGCACTTTTGGATTGAAGCCCTAGTTTTCCATAATTTGTCACATTCTTGAAACTTAAGCTATTTGGATAACATTTACACATTTCCAACATTTTCTCTTGGCCAATGTTTATCTCACCTGTTTTCACTTTTAAAAGTAAGAAGATTCTCATTTGTCTGCATTGTTTATAAGGCACCCACTGAATGCTAGCAAATATACTGACTAAATGTTAGAGTCATGAATAATAGAGCTACGGACTAACAGCTGCTTTTGACTAACATTCTTATAATTCTTTATAAGCTCTGGTACTGATCCTTGCACACATTTGAGAGTTCATTGCTCACCTTTGAGAGGTACATTAACTCTTTCAAGTCCCAGGGGCACCGTTTAGTAAATGACTTCTTTAGTGCTCTAAATGTACCTTAGTGCTCTGAAAGAGACACATTAATCTTGAGAATATCCCTTGAGTACATAGGTCAGGAAATGGAATTTTCTTGATTTTCTCAGCTCAAAACATTAATTCCACCAACAATTTTCACTGGATTCTATTTACCTAAATTCATAAGTATGACCTAAATTGAAGACCTAAAAAAGAAGAATTATTTACACAAAATACTTTTTATGTTTAACTCCTAGAATAACTAGACAAAGAAACCCTGACTCATAAATCTAATTGCATTATCACAATCATTCAAAGTGACTTACTACAGAAACAACTTCCGAAGTCATTCAAGGAAATGATGATATAAAATGATATGAAAACTTGAAGGCAACCATCAGCTTTATATTTAGAGTTGGAATTTGTTGATTACTGAACAAAAAAATACTCAATGACATAACCCAAAAGGAAAAATAAAATTGCTTAGTTTCTTAAGTTCAGTTTATATGATGTATCAGTTTATATGCCAAAGTTAAATTTAAGGTAATTTCATAAGGTAAAGTATAATTAGTATGAGAAATTTACAGATTGCTATATTTACAACTGTGAGGTTTTTTTCCTTTAAATTTTTCTGTTACCAAATTTGTCACAGTACAAAGATATTATATCTCTTAGATTTAGGTTACTACTTTTTAATTCTTATTTTGACTTTGAACATAGACATTATAGGAAGAAATACAAGAAAGTCTTATGATTTTTCTTATCAATATTGTTTACTTTTAAAGTTAGTCACATTCTATTTGAGGGAGTTTAACATTCCCAAATATTGCAATTCTAGGAGGAATGAAAACACAGGTATTTAAAGAATGCCTCCTTTGGAATGAGAAAGTATGTATAAAATTTTAGCCTATTTACTGCTGTATAATTAAGTCTTAGTAATGTTAGTCATAAGGGTAGTGTCATCTGCATATCTGAGATTATTGATATTTCTCCCAGCAATCTTGATTCCAGCTTGTGCTTCTTCCAGCCCAGCGTTTCTCATGATGTACTCTGCATATAAGTTAAATAAGCAGGGTGACAATATAGAGCCTTGACGTACTCCTTTTCCTATTGGGAACCAGTCTGTTGTTCCATGTCCAGTTCTGACTGTTGCTTCCTGACCTGCATACAGGTTTCTCAAGAGGCAGGTCAGGTGATCTGGTATTCCCATCTCTTTCAGAATTTTCCACAGTTTATTGTGATCCACACAGTCAAAGCCTTTGGCATAGTCAATAAAGCAGAAGATATTTTCCTGGAACTCTCTTGCTTTTTCAATGATCAAACGGATGTTGGCAATTTGATCTCTGGTTCCTCTGCCTTTTCTAAAACCAGCTTGAACATCTGGAAGTTCACGGTTCACGTATTGCTAAAGCCTGGCTTGGAGAATTTTAAGCATCACTTTACTAGCATGTGAGATGAGTGCAATTGTGTAGTAGTTTGAGCATTCTTTGGCATTGCCTTTCTTTGGGATTGGGATGAAAACTGACCTTTTCTAGTGCTGTGGCCACTGCTGAGTTTTCCATATTTGCTGGCATATTGAGTGCAGCACTTTCACAGTGTCATCTTTCAGGATTTGAAATAGCTCAGCTGGAATTCCATCACCTCCATTAGCTTTGTTCGTAGTGATGCTTCCTAAGGCCCACCTGACTTCACATTCCAGGATGTCTGGCTCAAAGTGAGTGATCACACCATCATGATTATCTGGGTCGTGACGATCTTTTTTGTACAGTTCTTCTGTGTATTAACCTCAGATATGCAGATGACACCACCCTTATGGCAGAAAGTGAAGAAGAACTAAAGAGCCTCTTGATGAAAGTGAAAGAGGAGAGTGAAGACGTTGGCTTAAAGCTCAACATTCAGAAAACTAAGATCATGGCATCCGGTCCAATCACTTCATGGCAGATAGATGGGGAAACAGTGGAAACAGTGGCTGCCTTTATTTTTCTGGGCTCCAAAATCACTGCGGATGGTGACTGCAGCCATAAATTAAAAGATGCTTACTCCTTGGAAGGAAAGTTATAACCAACCTAGACAGCATATTAAAAAGCAGAGATATTACTTTGCCAAGTGGTCATGTATGGATGTGAGAGTTGGACTATAAAGAAAGCTGAGTGCCAAAGAATTGATGCTTTTGAACTGTGGTTTGGAGAAGACTCTTGAGAGTCCCTTGGACTGCAAGGAGATCCAACCAGTCCATCCTAAAGGAGATCAGTCCTGGGTGATCATTGGAAGGACTGATGCTGAAGCTGAAACTCCAATACTTTGACCACCTCATGTGAAGAATTGACTCGTTGGGAAAGACCCTGATGCTGGGAAAGATTGAGGGCAGGAGGAGAAAGGGACATCAGAATATGAGATGGTTGGATGACATCATCAACTCAATGGACGTGGGTTTGGATGGACTCTGGGAGTTGGTGATGGATAGGGAGGCTTGGCGTGCTGTGGTTCATGGGGTTGCAAAGAGTTGGACACGACTGAGCGACTGAACTGAACTCAATGTTAGCCAAAGTTTTTGAAAGTTAAAAAGAAATGAAATGTATTTCAATTGTTGACTCTAAAGATTTCTGAAAATATTTATAGTTATGCATGTTTAAATTTTTTTCTGAATTTAAGAGAACTTCTGAAGCCCATTAAACTCTCTCAGTAGCATGCCTTAAGAGAAACAAAATGCAAAGAAGAATAGTGCTGAGCCATGAAAATCCAACATTGCTGTAAGGATTGCTCCTGAAGAAGGGATGGGGAAGTGGTCTTCATGTTCTATTGCAATGTGCAAAGAAGAAGATAAAATTCAAGCTAACCCAGGGTCAGTGCCTAGAGTTGATGGGAGAGAAATTGTGTAGACCTTGAAGAAGACTCCGGATAATTCCAGGGATTCACAGAGATGAGGCAGCAGGGAGGTCATAGACTATCTAACCATTCTGAAGAAATACTGCTCTAGATAAGAATTTAGAGGATCAGATCCAGCACCTGGTAATCAGGAATAGTTAGTAGTTAGCATCTCAAGAAAAAAAAATTAGGTTGGAGAATTCTTCATTTCTTTTGCCAAAAACTTAGCATGCAATGAGGATATTGATTCCATTCAGAGAAACCAGTAAAATGTATTATGTGAAGAAAGATTTCACTCAGTGGACCCAGAAATTCCAGAACATGAAGATTATAAAACTAGTTCCAGTGCTGATGGCTATGCAATTAGTATGGTTCCTGCTCATCTGCAGATATCAGTGCCTTAGTTACATGAATTGAGACTTCAAAAAATCAACCTAGGGAGTACTTTACTTAGACGATTGTGTCCAAAACTCTCTTCTTTGTTATGGTATTCCTAATACTACCTTGTAACAATAAATGTATGTGGTAGTTTTTCTACATATGTTATTTTAATTCTTATGATAACCACAATATAGTCTGGTTATCCCCAATACCCAGGGAAACATCTGAGTTTCAGAAACATGTAGACATAAGTAGCTCATTGAGGATGTAGGGAGAGGATGCATGCATGAAAAAGAGAGTGTTTAATATGTAGCTTGGTGACTATAGTTAATAATACTGTATTACATATATGAAAGTTTCTCAGAGAGTAGATCTTAAAAATTCTCATCCCAAGGGGGAAATAATTGTAACTGGAAATGGACAGCTGTTTACTAGACTTATCATGCTCAGTTCAGTTCCATTACTCAGTCGTGTCTGATTCTTTGTGACCCCATGGACTGCAGCATGCCAGGTTTCCCTGTCCATCAACAACTCCCGGAGTTCACCCAAACTCATGTCCATTGAGTTGGTGATGCCATCCAACCATCTTATCCTCTGCCATCCCCTTCTCTTCCTGCCCTCAATCTTTCCCAGCATCAAGGTCTTTTCCAGTGAGTCAGCTCTTCACATCAGGTGGCCAAAGTATTGGAGTTTCAGCTTCAGCATCAGTCCTTCCAATGAACACCCAGGACTGATCTCCTTTAGGATGGACTGGTTGGGTCTCCTCGCAGTCCAAGGGACTCTCAAGAGTCTTCTCCAACACCACAGTTCAAAAGCATCAATTCTTTGGCGCTCAGCTTTCTTTCTAATCCAACTCTCATATCCATACATGACTACTGGATAAAACATATTTTTGACTAGACAGACATTTGTTGGTAAAGTCATGTTTCAGCTTTTTAATATGTTGTGTAGGTTTGTCATAGCTTTTCTTACAAGGAGCAAGTGTCTTGATTTATGGCTGCAGTCACCATCTGCAGTGATTTTGGAGCCCAGAAAAATAGTCTGTCACTGTTTAGACTGTTCCCCCAACTATTTGCCATGAAGTGATGGGACCAGATGCCATGATCTTCGTTTTCTGAATGTTGAGCTTAAGCCAGCTCTTTCACTCTCCTCTTCCACTTTCGTCAAGAGGCTCTTTAGTTCTTCTTCACTTTCTGCCATAAGGGTGGTGTCATCAGCATGTCTCAGGTTATTGATATTTCTCCCAGCAATCAGCTTTCCAGCTTATGCCTAATACAGCCCAGTATTTCTCATAATGTACTCTGAATATAAGTTAAATAAGCAGGGTGACAATATAGAGCCTTGACGTACTCAGTTTCCTATTTGAAACCAGTCTGTTGTTCCATGTGCTGTTCTAACTGTTGCTACCTGATCTGCATACAGGTTTCTCAAGAGGCAGGTCAGGTGATCTGGTATTCCCATCTTTTTCAGAGTTTTCCACAGTTTATTGTGATCCACACAGTCAAAGCCTTTGGTGTAGTCAATAAAACAGAAGAAGATATTTTTCTGGAACTCTCTTGCTTTTTTGATGATCAGACGGATGTTGGCAATTTGATCTCTGGTTCCTCTGCCTTTTCTAAAACCAGCTTGAACATCTGGAAGTTCACAGTTCATGTATTCCTGAAGCTTGCCTTGTTTGACCATTATTTTAATAGCGTGTGAGATGAATGCAATTGTGCAGTGGTTTGAGCATTCTTTGGCATTGCCTTTCTTAGGGATTGGGATGAAAACTGACCTTTTCCAGTCCTGTCACCACTGCTGAGTTTTCCAAATTTGCTGACATATTGAGTGCAGCACTTTTACAGCATCATCTTTGAGGATTTGAAATAGCTGAACTGGAATTCCATCACTTCCATTAGCTTTGTTTGTAGTGATGCTTCTGAAGGCCCACTTGACTTCACATTTCAGGATGTCTGACTCTAGGTGAGTGATCACACCATCGTGATTATCTGGGTTGTGAACATCTTTTTCGTACAGTTCTTCTGTGTATTCTTGCCACCTCTTCTTAATATCTACAGCTTCTGTTAGGTCCATACCATTTCTGTCCTTTATTGAGCCTATCTATCTTTACATGAAATGTTCCCTTGTTATGTCTAATTTCCTTGAAGAGATCTCTAGTCTTTCCCATTCTATTGTTTTCCTCAATTTCTTTGCATTGATATCTGAGGAAGGCTTTCTTATCTCTCCTTGCTATTCTTTGGAATACTGCATTCAAATAGGTATAATTTGCCTTTTCTCCTTTGTTTTTCACTTTTCTTCTTTTCACAGCTATTTGTAAGGCCTCCTCAGACAGCCATTTTGATTTCTTGCATTTCTTTTGGGGGGGATGGTCTTGCTCCCTGTCTCCTGTACAATGTCACAAACCTCCATCCATAGTTCATCAGGCACTCTGTCTATCAGATCTAGTCCCTGAAATCTATTTCTCACTTCTACTGTATAATCATAAAGGATTTTATTTAGGTCATATCTGAATGGTCTAGTGCTTTTCCCTACTTTGTTCAATTTAAGTCTGAATTTGGCAATAAGGAGTTCATGATCTGTGGCAGTCAGCTCCCGGTCTTGTTTTTGCTGACTGTATAAAGCTTCTCCCCCTTTGGCTGCAAAGAATATAATCAATCTGATTTCAGTGTTGACCATCTGGTGATGTCCACGTGTAGAGTCTTCTCTTGTGTTTTTGCAAGAGGGTGTTTGCTATGACCGGTGCGTTCTCTTGGCACAACTCTATTAGCCTTTGCCCCGCTTCATTCTGTACTCCAAAGGCAAATTTGCCTGTTACTCTAGGTGTTTCTTGATTTCCTACTTTTGCATCCCAGTCCCCTATAATGACAAGGATATCATTTTTGGGTGTTATAAAAGGTCTTGACCAAGAATCAAACCCATGTCTCTTGCATCACAAGTTGGATTCTTCTTTGGATCACTAAGGAAGTCCCTGCAATGACTTCTTAACTTCCTGGCACCCAATCCTCCAGTATATCTTCTGCATTATTTGTTTGGTTGTATGCCAAAAAATAACTCCAATATTACAGTATTTTTATTTGCCCTCTACTGCATAGAGTAATGATCTCCACATGGAGGTGTCCCTAAAGTGGACACAAAGCAATGTACATGACTTTAGGATCAGAACATCAGATGTGTTCTTCTATGCATAGTGCTATCCTGAGAAAATGTCTGTTAAATGGAAGAATGTAAGAATTCTCCTCTCAAAACATGTAATCCAAATGTACAGTACTCATAATGCATTCTTATTTTATATATTCTCCAAGTTTTTACTGCAAATATATGTTGCAAAAAGTACAGCATTTAAATTGCAATCTGTTGTGTACTTTCTGCTATAGTGCTCTGAATAAATATCTGAAATGCCTTGAGTGCTGAATGCCAGAGATGATTGAAATCCCTCTGAGCCATAAATTTAAAATGTGTTCTCTGTGATGGTGAAGATTTTGCATTATGCAAAAGATATAATTGGATACTCTATCCTGAAAGAAAGACAGGATAAATATTACAGAATTCCCTATACCTAATCCCTCTCCTTTTAAAAGTAGAAATAAACTGCATCAGAGTACATTAAAGTAGAAAACAAAATATAAAATGATACAAGTCAACATCTATTTTGTTTTCTTTCTGATTCAAGCAGCCCCTAATTTAAACATACAGACTAGCAGATGAATTTTTGTTGTTATTGTTAAATCCAGTCTAGCATCTCACTAAATGAGTAAGAATTTCAGTCTGTTCAGTGAGGAATTATGTCCTTTTAAAATTTCAGAGTCTGCCAAGCCTCAGAGACTCTGACCTTCTGCTCCCTCTACCAAATCGAGGCAGAGTCATTTGTTGGTAGAGTTTTCCAAGCAGAGTATGCCAGAGATGAGTAGACACTGCAATGCTCCTTAAAACCTCTAATTTTAGGGGCACTGAGTAAGCGAACAGTTTCTCAAACATTTCCCAAGCAAACTGAAAATATACAAATATTTTAAGAATTTAACTTACTCTTTAAAAATTTTTAATGGGGAGGAGGAAGCATATTTTATAAAGATAAGTCATTTTTAACCTAGGAATTATAACTTAATAGGTAGCCTAATCATCAAGAATTGATTTGTCTGATTTAATTACTACATATAATCACCTATAAGTAGAGTCCTCAAAAACATCTCTTGGCTAAGAGGAAATAAATCAGATGCAAGCGTTAACTCATCCTAGTCACTGGTACAGCAGCCGGCAAGAGTTAATAATGAATGCTAGGACGAGCATGTAGGTATCAACTGGAAATGGGGGAAGAAGGCAAATCAAAGAGCAAGAGGCACAAGCTGAAGCCTTTTTTTTAACCTCATAATTTTGCCTAGAATCAGCTCAATCGCCAGGTAAATAAAACTAAAGCTCTGTGGTGGTGGTGGTGGTGGTGTTTTTCTGGATCAAAATTAATGTTTAAAATCATCCATTTCTAGAAATACTGCCAATCAAATGGAAAAATGACTGACATGTTTGTTCCATTGGCAGATGGTTTGGATGTTGATTTCTGTTAGTGTATGAGCTGTTTGGCTTGGGAGTCTACATACTCCTTTTTGTAGGTGACTAAAATCTCTGCACCTGCCTAATCTCATATTTAACATTCAACAGTTGGTGGTGCTGGCAGGGATATCATTCAGAGATAAAATGTCATTTTAGGTGAACTATTATCAAAAAGCACACAAATGGCAACCTGGATTAATTCAAACTTAAATTCAGGGTTCTGATTTTGGTTTTTGAGCCTGCTAAGACACTTAATCTGATACTCAGTACTTAGCTTCATAAAGACATCATGTCTTTATGTAACATGAATATATAATCAGATTAAGCACATAAGAAGCGACTGGCATTTACCATATTTTGATTATTATAACCTGCAAATGCAGAACCACTGTCCCTAAAATTTGGGGAGCTTTTCTCTCGTCATATTAATCTTTCTAACACAATAAGCTTTTCTGTATATTTAGTTTCTAAATCGGATCATAATTGGGCTATAAATTGTGTTAAGATCATATATTTAGAGGTCTGATTTCAAAGAAGCAAGCAAAAATGCCTTGCAAAAATATCATATTGGTTATAGCATGTCTCCATGGATATGACAGACTATTGATTAAAATGTGATAGCCAACTTTTTAATTAAAGGAGGAATAAAAAGTCACCAGTTAAAGGTCAATATGATTTTAATACAAACTTACACTGGTATATTTTTAAATGTGTAATACTTACTCAGAAACTGTAACATCTCTTCATGCTTTTAATTTTTTTGTCTTACCAGAGAGTACTCTTTATTGTAATTATAGCACATATTTCAGCTTTTAATACCTGCTGTGTTCTGGGCACTGTTCTGAGGGCTAGAGATGTAACAGTCAAAAAGAAAATGTTGTTTTGGTAAAGTTTAGCCTAAACATGAAGTTTAAAAAAACATGTATAGTTTCTGAATTATGGTTTTCTCAAGGGATATGCCCAGCAGTGGGATTGCTGGAGCATATCGTACTATTTTTAGTTTTTTAAAGGACCCTCAGTACTGTTCTCCATGGTGGCTCTGACAGTTTAGAGACCACTGGTCCAGAACAGACATGTGGGCAAGGACAGGATGGGCCAGGTGGAGGATGCTGGGGGTGGGTGGGAGGTGCTGGGAGACTGGGACTGACCGACGTACCCTGGCATGTGTAAGACAGCCAGTGGGAACCAGCCGTGTGGTGCGCGGAGCTCAGCTCGGTGCCCTGTGGTGACCTGGGTAGGGTGGGTTGGTGGGGAGGTCCAGGAGGGAGGGGGTAATGTATACCTATGGCTGATGTACTTCAGTCTCCAGCAGAAACTAATACAACAGTGTAAAGCAACCGTACCCCAGTTAAAACAAGCGAACCCTGTATGCTGTGGGACAGCGGCCGTCCTTCACCACCGCTGATTCTGTAGTGTCAGCTCTACCGCCACACTAAAGAGATAAAGTGTCTCAACACACTGAGCTCTGTTTTTTTAAGAATTATATTTTTAAAATATACTTTTTAAATTATTGACGATGAATGAAATTTACTTTTATGATTCTAAAATTCCACATTGATCCATTACTAATTACTGTCAAAGTAGAGGTGCTAATCAGCCCCACTAAAAACAAAATGCTTATTATTTCTGTTAGGTAAAAAGGCAACACTTATTTGACTTTAGACTCAAATTTTAGACTAATTCTGACTCCTATTTACCTCTATATATGATTTGCCATCAATTTATTTCACAGGACATGCTCTGAAATTACAAAGCTCAAGGTTAAATGGTCTGTAGAGGCTGAGCTGCGTTTCATAATTGCTCTGATTATTTAAATACACAAAATATACTTTTTTTTCAGGCTGAATTTATTGTGGCCAGATTAAAAGGGCCTTTTTATCTATGATTTAAAGCAGACTCCAAAGTGCTTCCTGAGGAAATTTGGGACCAACCCTTCCCAACAGGCATTTTCTAAGTAGAGATGGGGTAGCTATTATCCCAGCTCCTTCGAAGGCCCCTCCTCCTTCCTTAGAAATGCTGCTCTACTCCCAGGCCACAGAACAATAAAAATGTGCAGCCCTGACCTTCATCAATAGCACAAAGCAGTTGCATTCCAGGCACTTGATAGGGAATCCAACTACAAATTCCTGCTGCTCAGTAGCCATCAAAACTTTAAGAGAATAATATCTGGAAAAACTCCTGAAGTGTAATTGAATCCACATAGAAGAACCATTGAAATCAACCCATGGGTTAAGGCTGACAGAGAAATGCACAACCAGACAACCAAACGTTGTCCCCCACAGAACTATTTCCAGTCAGTTATGCTTTCCCCTTGGCGCTGTACCCTGGGCCTGCACTGCAGGACTCAGTAATAAACAGTTCCACAAAACCACTTTGATGTAGTTACTGCAACAGTTTCTTGAGGATACTGTTCACTGTGTTACAGTGTCCCTTTTTATGAGGACTCAAAGGAGAAGTTTTTCTCTGGATTCAGCGCTAGGAATAATTGTGCTTCTTCCAGGCAACAGGTGAGCTGCTTTTTTATTGGCGCTGGGCAACATGTTTCCTCTAATGGCCTCTTTCCTTTGACTGCTTCAGAAGTCAAGAGTCAGGTGTGTGGCTGGCTGCAAGCAAGTTTAGATGCCTTTATGGCATTCTTGAATTCATCTCGTATTTTTTCTTTTGCTTTCTTTCTCCTCCACTGCTGTTTACTTTTTACTTCAATTTATCTAAATATATGAAAGCTGCCATAAATCCTTTTCTGGAAAAGATGTGATACATAAGGAAGATGAATAACATGAGATAATTAACAGCATGTATTTTTCATTTTCTCATGTGAGTCCCCTACTTGACTCATTGACTAAGAGACTCTGAGCTTTGACACCAGGGCAGTTGTAATAAATAGACTGGAAAAACAAACAAATGAAAAACCCCTCATTCACAGCTTCTACTTGTGAAAGGATTCATCAGATAAAATAATAATAATAATAATTGAGGCTGTGAAATGAACATAGAGAATGTTTTTCTTCCAGTTATCACATAAAGAATTCTCAGAGTTGACAGAGGCAAAAGAGAAAAGAAAAAAAAAAAAAAAAAAACTAGAGTAAGAGGTAGTGTAGGGGCCAGCTTGCACATCTCCTGCTGTGTCTGAAGAGCCAGTAGTCAGTAGCCTCACAAAAGTGAGGAAGAGGGCTTTATAGAGAAATAAAGAGCAACCACTGACCCTTGAGTACTTGCAGCCCTCAGAAAGGTGTAGATAAATAGCCAATTCTTCAGCAACCAGGCCCAGGAATACATGGCTGGTGATTCAGAGGCCACACACTGAAGGACAATGTTGTGGCTGGGATTATTGCAACAGAACCAGCAGATAAGGACAAAGGTGTCAACATCAAGAACTATAGCAGGCATTCTCTATCAGGAGAAGGAGACCAGTGTGGCCCCCAGCTGAGAGTGAGGCAGGATTGCTCCTGTCCAGCTACCCTGCTGGTAGCAGTTAGGGCCTCTGGAGTTTAGTAATAGAAGGATGAGAAACAGCAAGAGGACCCTGAGAATGGTGAACTAAAACGAGACTGGGCTAAACTGAAAATGAATCAAGTTTGTACTGGCAAAGGATGACTTATAGAGAACCTAGGTTAATTTGTCCTTTAAAAGGTTGGTACCTCAAGTATAAGGAAATTATAAAGGGTAGTATTTGAAAGTTACATTTTTGCATATTGTGACCAAAATATGAGTTTATTAAGTAAATAAATAATACTTATATATGAGTGTGTATGTAACTTTGTAATCTAGAATCTCTTCATACCTCTGTTTGAGAATTTGTTCTTTCTGAAGTCAATAATCATACAATGTGGATATATCTAGATTATCATTCCATTTCTTTTCTTAGGCTCCAAGGAGCAGTTGCTAAACACCAAACTACTTTTAGTTTATATGAGAACAGCCCTCTCTTTGTTCTCCTCATACTAGTTTGAATATTTTTTCCTGCATTTTTACTGCCAAAATTTGAATGCATGCCATTCAACTCTGAATGTATATTCTATCTGGATTTTCTCTTTCCCGTCTTTTATTTCCTACAATGGGAATTTCATTCTTCTAAGTTATCTCTCAAATAAAATCAGATACAAATCTTTATCCCCAACCATATCTCTTTTAAAACTCATATTGTGAACACCAAACTGCTACCTGGAATACAGGTGTTCCTAGTATGACTAGTCATATTTCTCATTATAGCTTCAAACACAACATATTAAAACTGAGATTGTCAACTTTCCCTTAAGCCAGATACCATTGCCAGGTTAACCCTCCATTCTCTTGAACCCCTGCACAAAATACATATTGATTATGTGCTTTTTTTGGTCTCACTTACCATATAAAGTGAGTCAAAGACTTTCTTTTTTATGTATTTATTTTTAATTGGAGGATAATTAACAGTATTGTGGTGATTTTTGCCATACATCAAAATGAATCGTCATTACCCTTTAGCCCACAGCATTCCCACTGTTACTTCTTCAGCACAGATTCACCTTTGGATCCTCCATTATTATGACTAGCTGTGGAACAAAGAACAAAAAACAAAGATTTTGGTGTTCAGATGAACCTAGATTGTACTACCTTCTGTGACTTTCAGCAAATCACTTAAAATGCACAGTTCCTTCATCTGCAAAATAGGAAGTGAATATAGCTGCCTTACAGGTTTGATGTTAGGATAGCCTGAGATAATTTATCTGAAGTCCTAGCACAAGTCTAGAACCTACTTAGGAAAATCTGTTATCTCAATTATTCCCATGGACTGTAGCCCACCAGGCTCCTCCATGCATAGGATTCTCCAGGTGAGAATACTGGGGTGGGTTGCCATTTCCTTTTCCAGGAGATCTTCCCAACCCAGAGACTGAACCAGGGTCTCCTGCATTGAAGGTGGATTCTTTACCAGCTAAGCCACCAGGAAAGCCAATTATTATTTACATAGTTACTCCTTTCTTCCATCTCAGACTGCTGAGAATTACGGAAGAAAATCATGTGCACGCATGCTTAGTCACTAAGTCATTTCGGACTCTGAGACCCTGTGGACTGTAGGCCGCCAGGCTCCTCTGTCCATGTGATTTCCCAGGTAAGAGTACTGGAGAGGGTTGCCATTTCCTTCTTTCGGAGATCTTCCCTGCCCAGGGATTGAACCCTAGTCTCCTGCATTGGCAGGCAAGTTCTTTACCACTGAGCCACCAGGAAAGCTGGAGGAAAATCATACAACTTTGTAAATTCAGTGTCATGAAGGGTAGCTAGGCTTGCAATAATAATTCATTATTTTTAAATCAGCTTCTTCTTCCCCTTTTTATTTCAGAACAGTCTGAACCTTTACCATTCCCCGTAACTCATTTTATCTGTTTTTGTTTCATTTAATCTCAGGTATGATTTTTGTTTTCAACCTTACATACATAGTTGAGGTTGTCAGGTATATTTCTCTCATCTTTCTACCTTCTCACCAATAAGTTTATCTCACTATGCCCCCTCTCATATTATTCCTTTGCTCCCAGTTTTAGGAAGAGAGTTGTCCTTCCCTTTTTTCAGTGTCAACACTCCACCTGTTCTTTTGATCACTCATTTCTCATATTATCTCATTCAGAAATTTGTTCTATTAGCAATGCCCCTTTTCTATTACATCCTAAATATCCATTTCTATCACTCTTTGACTTAATCTTTAAACAAAGTATGTATTTCTTATTTATAAAAGATGCTTACTCCTTGGAAGGAAAGTTATGACCAACCTAGACAGCATATTAAAAAGCAGAGACATTACTTTGTCAACAAAGGTCCGTCTAGTCAAGGCTATGGTTTTTCCAGTGGTCATGTATGGATGTGAGAGTTGGTCTATGAAGAAAGCTGAGCACTGAAGAATTGATGCTTTTGAACTGTGGTGTTGGAGAAGACTCTTGAGAGTCCCTTGGACTGCAAGGAGATCCAACCAGTCCATCCTAAAGGAGATCAGTCCTGGGTGTTCATTGGAAGGACTGATGTTGAAGCTGAAACTCCAATACTTTGGCCACCTGATGCGAAGAACTGACTCATTGGAAAAGACCCTGATGCTTGGAAAGATTAAGGGCAGGAGGAGAAGGGGATGACAGAGGATAAGATGGCTGGATGGCATCACCAACTCGATGGACATGGGTTTGGGTGGATTCCGGCAGTCGGTGATGGACAGGGAGGCCTGGCGTGCTGCGGTTCATGGGGTCACAAATAGTTGGACACGACTGAGGAGCTGAACTGAACTGAATCAAATACTCCTAAAATGCATAGAGTTTAAAAATTCTTTAAATATTTTATCTTAAGTGGAGGTATCATTGATATGGGGAAGTTATCTTAATACACACATTAATTTATAGATAGATTTTTAAGAACTTTGATTTTATTTTTTTCTCCAGCTATTAAAACTTTCTTATGAAAGAGTATCTTAAAGAAAATTATGATATTTTCTTCAATAAAACTAAATCCACAGTTTGAATCTAAAGCGATTGAGATTATTCTTTCCAATCAGTCCTTGGAAGAAGTCAAAGCAACAATTCTATTTTATTTCTTTACTCTAAGCATATTTTAGAATTTCATGATGCTATTAACAAAGAACAATATTTATTGAGTGGCTAGCATTATCAACTATTATTCCTGATGCTTTATAGATATTAGCTCATTTAGTCTGCCCCAACTCTGTGAAGTAAGTGATAATATTATTCCTTTTTCTTAAGGGAACAAATCAAGATTCTGAAAGATGATGTAACTTGCCCAAACACAAGTTATTAGTATTTATAAGTATGTCTGTTTTGAACTATAAGCCTTATCCCTTTTTGTATAAAGAGATCCTTATATTTTTCATTAATTTTTTCAATGAAATGTATTTAACTTTTATAATATATTTTTATATATGTCTTTGAAATCATAAGCAACTTATCTTCATAATTGTTAAGCTATCACATAGAATTTTGAAATATTATTAAGAAAGTGTTAACTCCAAAATAGTTAAGATTATTTAGTAATATAAATCTTTCTGTTTCCCTCAGATCCACAATTTCAATGTCATTTGTCAGAAATATTCAACATCTAAGGTCTTTGTCCTACGTGCTTATAAAGAGACTGCTGAGATAAAGGGAGAATTTTCATTGCTAAGAGGGCTGAACAAGTGTCAAGCTGGTCATTTTTCAGCTTACAGGCCGATTAGTTACAACAGTTCAACTAGAAAGTCATTGCCCAGGGCAGTATTTAAAGTAGTAGATTCTGTGATATAAACTGGCAGAGGAACATTAAAGCAAGTGGGAGAAGAGAGTCCTTTTGGGGAGGAATGTGGTAGAAAACATGAAAAACAAAATGCCCTTTGATACTCTCTGGGACTTGATGGAAGGCCACCCACACAAGTCACCTCCTATTGTAACTGCACAAAAGAGAGCACCCTCCTTGTACGTTTGCCTCTATTTCATGTTCCTTTTTTGTGAAGTAATGTGATTTAGCACTGGTGTCTGCTGGATAAAAAGAGTCTGATTAATGTGTGGCACTTCCTGTTATAGCATATACACCCCTGTAAGTGATGGAAGACCCTCACATAATTGGATCTGAAATGGAATAAAATGATGAAAAATTTAGCATAGCCTTTGTCTTTATATGCTACAGTGGGGACAGTCAAGAAGTCAGGAAATGATGAGGGGCATTTTATAGTCTCTGCTGCTAAAAATTTGTTTAACACAATCCCATAATTAAAAGGAGCGTGCGTCCTGCTGTGGCACCAAGGTACCAGAGAGGGAATAATAAATTGGTGCCATTGACAAGATGTCGTTTGTTATCTGCTTTAAAATGTCAGGTCATGTCATTGTGGTGAAATATTTTCTCTCTTGATGTATGTCTTACAAAACAGGTTCAATGTTTGGCACTATTCTATTTCAATAAAAGAAAACAGCTTTTAATCTGGAAAGCACTGTCACCAGGAGGAAAATAAGGTCATTCAAAACTCTTATTTGGCCATTTCTCCACAACCTGCCATTAGCACTATATTTCAATAACCCAGTTGGTCCAAATTTTTTCTTTAATTTGTCTTTTGAGGAGTGTAATTATCCATCTGCTCTCTTGGCCAAAGGCAGGGAGAAAAAGGGATTTTAGATATTGCAAGGTTATGAAAAGTCTAAAACCTGGTAACCGCATGTTCTTATGTACTTTAACTGTGTGATTATTAGATTCTTCATAACTCCTTGTCTCTAAAAGTCTCAGTATACAAACATAGGAAAAAAAAGTTCTCCCAGAATATATCATTTAAAAATAACTGAAGAGAATTTTAAAAGCCAAAAAAGGAGAAAAAATTCAAAAGTCACTTATTTGTGGACTATGATACTGTTACACAGATACATAATTTAAATTACTATGAATGTAATGATGTAGAATACAGGATATTAAAGACTCAGTTAAATTGTTTTCCATGTTTCACATGTCCACATTTTCAGTTTAAACTCATTGTAATGACTTTGGATCAGATACGTTTGTCTTGTGCTAGACCAAATTTACGTCTTGAATTATAGAATCATGTTTCCATTGAACTGGAAAAGCAAAATCTGTTTTAGATGGTAATGGTGCAGAAGATAATATCTGTTCCTAAGACACATGTAAGTCCCTGGGCTGGGTCACTAAGTGAGGATTCTTGGCTTTGTGCAAGAAATTCAAGAGTGAGAGGAAGTAGAGTGAAAACAGGTTGAAGATATATATTCCATAGACAGAATGACTTTCAGGCACATGCAGCAGTAAGTGGTAGCTTGCAGTAAGCAGTGGCAGTGAGCAGTAGCTGGAAGCAAGATATTAGTTCCTCGACCAGGAATTGAATCCTGGTCACTTGGATAAATACCCAGAGTCCTAACCACTAGACTACAAAGGCTAGTGGCTAGTGCCTAAATCCCCAGTCCTTGCATGACTTGACCACAAAAAAAAAAAAAAAAAAAGAATTCTCATGATGAGACAGAAGGGAAAGAGAAAAGTAAAGAGTACTTTTGAAAAGCAGAGTATATGCAAAAAGAGGCAAGGGCGAACGCAGTAGAAAGTCATTTGGGAACGTTTAAATCATTTTTAAGAGAGTATTCTGGGCCTTTGTCTTCCTTCTGGCCAATCATCTTGCTTTGCCACCATGGCTAATTTACCTCAGGATCATCCCCTATGTGCCCGCACCTGCCTGAGCCAAGATAGATTTCAACAAGAGTTGGGTGGGGTGAAGGGAGAGAATGGCAGACTTATTATGGCCTGGTGTCCCCTATCTTTTGACTCCAGAGGAGCCTTTTGTGCATGTGTAGTGTCTCCCTTGCCCCAAGGAGGGGACATTTGTGACCTCTTAATCTTTCACTTGAGATTCCCAGGTGACTCAGTGGTAAAGAATCTGCCTGCCAATGCAGGAGACACAGGTTCGATCCCTGGGTCAGAGAGAGCCCCCAGAGGAAGAAACGGAAACTCATTCCAGTATTCTTGCCTGGAAAATCCCATGGGCAGAAGAGTCAGGCAGGCAGGCGACAGTCCATAAGATTGCAGAATGGGAAATGACTGAACACACACACACACCATCTTTTACTCAAATAGAGTTTAGCCCCCCCTTTGTTTCTGCCAGATTGTTATATTAAAGTGTCCTTAGGAGACAAAGCCTAGCTATTTACCCTGTTAATGTTGTTATTTCTATTTGAAGTACAAACTGGAGGCTGATTATAAATGCCTAACCTGGAGCCCACCAATCTCCCGTCTCAGGAGATAAAAACAGATTAGTTGTAAGTGTCAGGCCTGAAGCCTACCTTTTTTCTGCTCTAAGAAATGTGAACAGGAGGCTGGTTATAAATGTCTAACCTGGAGCCTGCCTAGCCCCCGCTTCGAAAAGACAAGGATGGCCTGGGGTATGTGGTTATTAGTTTTTATGGGCTGGGTAATTTCATAGTCTAACAAGTGGGAGGAATATTCTTGCTGTTCCAGGGGAGACAGTGGGAATTTCTAGGAGTTGAGACACTACCTACTTCTTGTCTTTTATGGTTAGCTCTGGAAATGTCTTGGCGGGAGGAGGAGTGTGTTTTTTGTTTTTGTTTTGTTTTGTTTTTTTCAGTATTCTCATGAAGGTATAATGAGCTAAAGATTAGTGACCAGACCAGGCTCCTTGTCATTTTGGTTTTAGCTGGTTCTAGCTAGTTTTTGTCATATCCTGTTTTTCTCAATGGTTTGCTTACCTCTTTCTTCTTTTAACAATTGTCCCCTGCTCCCTTCCTTCCTGTCTCAGCAGGAAATAAATTACCCAACAAAAGAGAAGGTATCTTATGTCTTGTCAATATTTTACACACAACTCAGAATTGCAAGTATCCAACTACAAAACCAGATAAAATGAGAAAGAACAAAAATAACTCTGACCAGTGTCATGAAAGAAAATCATTAGAGATGTTTTAAGAATAGTATTTTGCATACAACTGAGCAAAAAATTTGTCTTGAGAGTACCATTGAAATAGAAGGGAAGGGGGCAGAGCACAAATTTTAAAAGAATGATAAAGCCCAAGGTCACAACAAAAACTGATTAGAACCAGATAAATCCAAGATGGTGAGTGAATCAACTTCCACTAGACTTTGAGCCTTAGTATATTGTTGTTTAGTTGCTAAACCATGTCCGATTCTTTTGCAACCCCATGGACTGTAGCCCACCAGTCTCCTCTGTCCATGGGATTTCCCAGGCAAAAATATGGGAGACAGTTGCCATTTCTTTTTCCAGGGTATCTTCCCGACCCAGAGATCCAACCTGTGTCTCCTGCTTGGCAGGCAAGTTCTCTACCACTGAGCCTCAGTATAAGCTCATCTTAACACATTGCCAAGCTAAATGACACTCCCATCAGTACCATGACAGTTCTGAGGTCAACCATCAAAGACCAAAAAGTGGTCCAATTCCTGGAAATTCCTGCCCCTTTCCTGAAATGGTTAATTAGTCCTCCCATTCATACCCAGCCCATGAAACACAAACCTAAAATATCTCGAGGCTAGCTCTAACCTTCTGAGATGGACCTTACTCTGTCTATGGAGTGTATCTCTACCTAAATAAATCCACTTCTTACCTATCACTTTGCCTCTCACTGAATTCTTTCTGCCATGAGACATTAAGAACCTGAGCTTCAGTAAGTCCTGAAACTAGGTGTGTGATCTCGGTCAAAAGACCATGGATTTTGGCCAGGTTTGAATCCAGGCTTCATGGGTTCAAGTCACAGTTTGAGGCTCACAGTTTCAACATGGGGGATAGCTTAGAGGTTTAGTAAAGACTGTTATGAAGAGATTACAAGGTGAGCTCACAGACACCCAAACCTTACTTCAGACAGAGTGTCAACTCTTTCTTATTGTTGCTTTCATTTTTTTTAAAGCATTGGTCTGCTATTAAAAGTAGTTTGGAAATTACAATCCTGTTACCAGAAAGCAACTATGTAAATCAATGTTGCAAATTCAAAGTTGACAGTAGCCAGGCCAGTCATTCCCTAAGCCAGTCAGTGGGAGTGCTCAGTTTGAATGAAGCTTTTCTGTTGTAACTCAATTTTTCCAAATACCATTTTTCAATAGTAGAATAATAGTATAAATTTCAGATTTTATACATGTGAAATATTCTGGGTATTTAAAATATTAAAAAAAAATAATGCAGACTAAACTAAAATTGCCTGTGAATAATATGTGACCACCTTCCAGTTGCTATAATTAATTATTTTTCAAATGAATGAGGCATGTTTGTTCAGAACTTTGTAGCAAGTAAATTATATAGAATGGATTTTCATTATTAAACCTGCAAAAATTGAAGAGGATGTTACAAGTAAACAGAAATTTCATTGAACTTTTATAACCTCTAGTGTTATTCAGGAGCCCAAAGGAAAAAATGGCAAATTATTCACCTCAGAAATACCATCTTCCTTTAGCTTAGCCATTGGTGGAAAGGCCAGCATAATCAAATAAACTAAAGGATAAGAACGTTTGTGAAAGATGACTGATCTTTAAAGACTTCTGTACACACAAGGAAATTCTTCCATATGATAATCTAACTCCCTCAGAGATTGCATTTAAATGAATTTCCTTTGGTGTTGGCAGCTGCTCCTTCCGTTATAGTTAAAAATATCATCTCTATGTTCCTTTTATTTAAAATGTCTACATAGCTAACTAATTTAGGTAAAGATAAAACTATGCTGCATCCATGCATTAATTCTTGAAACTTGTTAGTGCTTTTAGTTAAGAACTATGCTTTAAGAACTAAGCATATCTATTTTGAAGAGAAGAAAAAATTTAAGAAAAATGTCACACAGCAAAACATGTTACTCTATATATGTAAGCCTGAAGGTAGAATGGTCTAATATAGCTTTAAGATAATTTAATATAAATAAAAAATTATCTCCAAATTTCACAGAAAAACAAAAAGCCAACAGTATAACCTATAAAGAAGGGATACGAAATTTGCACAAAAGATGTTTAATGTGGCAGAATGATTTACTGAAACATTAATTTGGATTTTTCTTGGATTGCTATAAATGCTTTCTCTTCCTGATTCCAAGAAAATGGTTAGT
Organism: Cervus canadensis; assembly: GCF_019320065.1. NCBI lineage: Eukaryota > Metazoa > Chordata > Mammalia > Artiodactyla > Cervidae > Cervus > Cervus canadensis. The sequence goes on from NC_057404.1 coordinate 36,608,692, forward strand.
ATTGTGTTTTCTTCACTCAGGGGCTGCAAAACAGTCAGGTCCAAAGGAGATGTTCCTAGGCACATGAAGCTAAGTGATCTAGGTTTTGTTTGTAAGAGTTAAAATTCTATAGAATTATCCCAGAAGGGAAAGAAGGAAAAAAAGCAAAAGTTACTAAACGAAGAACTGTGGGCAGAAACTTCATCCAAAACTGTAAAAGGAACAAAGATTTTATTAGTACCATAGCATCCTGGAAATGGCAAGGTCTCAGTGGAGAATGCCTGTGCAGTGCACTTAGAGAGACTAGACACTTGAAACCCAGCATCACCACCTTGCAAGTCATTAATGGTTTATCTTGGTATCTGCATTAGTAAGACTAAGTTGGCTTAGACACTGAGCACATCAACTATGACCAGTGTAGACTGAACTGGAGAACAGTCCCCCCATGTGTTTCACAACTCATAAGAACCTAGGGAGCTTTGTTCATTTGTCTATATTTCGTCTTTATATTCTCCTCCTCTAGACAGTCATTATGACTGCTTTATCCAGGGTGGCCAACAAACTGCCTATTACTAAAATCAGAAAATGCTTATTAAGAAATTTAATTGCTACTTTTGACATTGTCTGTAGTTCCTTTCTTCTTGAAAAACTCTCTCATTACATTCTGTGATTGCTTTCTGTATGTGTGTGTGTCTTATCTGTGGATAATCCTTTATCATTTCCTGTTTATACTTTCCTTCTCTTTTCTACCCATTGCATTGTTGTTGCTCAGTCACTCAGTTCTGTCCTTTTGCAACCCCATGGACTGCAGCACGCGAGGTTTCCCTGTCCTTCACCATCTCCCGGAACTTGCTCAAACTCATGTCCACTTAGTAAGTGATGCCATCCAACCATCTCATCCTCTGTCGTCCTCTTCACCTGCCTTCCTTCAATCTTTCCGACCATTAGGGTCTTTTCTAATGAATCGGCTCTTCGAATCAGGTAGCCAAAGTGTAGGAGCTTCAGCTTCAGCATCAGTCCTTCTAAAGAATATTCAGGACTGATTTCCTTTAGGATTGACTGCTTTGATCTCCTTATAGTCCAAGGGTCTCTCAAGAGTCTTCTCCAATTACCCATTTCATAAAAGCCCTTATTCCTTCCTTACACTAACTCCTTCTCACTAATTTCTTTTCACTCTACACATTCTCCTGGGTGATCCTAGAATGTCAAAATCATGTATTTTTTACTCACTAATCATCTCAACTTAAACAACACTTTCTCCAATATATATATATTTTTACTTTCCAAGTTTAGATTATTTGTCCTTCTGTGTGAACTTTGACAACTTAACCTTATTATATCATGTGTCAGATATGTCTCTGGACTATAACCATCTCAATGCAAAAGCTAATCTTGTTCACTGATGCATCCTCAAGGGATTGCATAGTATCAGACGTGCTATAGTCCCTCAATAATCACTGATATTTTTTAATTGGTTAGAATAGTTGGACATCTTCAATATCTCTTTGTCCTCACTTCATGGGTCATAGAGAAGTATTATCTTCTATTTTTTTTAAATTCCCCTTAGGTCCCAGAAAACTCGAAACTCTTGCACTCTTTTTCTTCCTATAACTGAAGTCATTTAATTTAGTCATTCCTCCACTGTCTAAGATCAACTCAGCTCAAACAGGAAATGGAGTTGTAAAGTGATGATAGAAAAGCAGGAATGAAAGAACAAAAGAATATAACTTGTATTAATACTAACTTTGCTCCCTTTTTTGATATCAAAGTGTTCTCACAGCTGTATTAACTTTGCACTTTTGATTAAATTTTTAAAAACTTGGCTTCTGCCTGACCCATTTCTGAATCTGTGTCTTAGCAATGACTTAGGAGCCCAGTCTCTATGGCATTGTCCCTCTTATTTTTGACAGCCTTTTCCCCACAGACTGGACTCTGCTTACATTTCACCTCCTCAGGGAAACCTTCCATAATTATGTTGAGTAGGTTATATTTTCTTTCCATATGGTCTTATACCACAGTATGGCATTTATTTAAGACATTCTTACATCAGTTATATAGTCATATATGTAAATTTAATGCTCATTTATCTCCCTCAATAAACTATTTGCTCTGTGAAGGACATCATCATATCTTGTTCAGTCACTTAAGACGTGTCTGAATCTTTATGACCCCATGGACTGCAGCACAGCAGACTTCGTGATCCTTCACTATCTCCTGAAGTTTGCTCAAACTCATGTCCATTAAGTTGATGATGCTATCCAGCCACCTCATCCTCTGTCACCCCCTTCTCCTCCTGCCCTGTCTTTCCCAGCATCAGGGTCTTTCCAGTGAGTCGGTTCTTTGCATCAGGTGGCCACAGTACTGGAGCTTCAGCTTCAGCATCAGTCCTTCCAATGAATATCCAGGGTTGGTTTCCTGTAGGATTGACTGGTTTGATCTCCTTGCAGTCTATGGGACTCTCAAGAGTCTTCTCTAGCACCACAATTTGAAAACATCGATTCTTCAGCAGTTAGCCTTCTTTATAGTCCAACTCTTACATCCATACATGACTACTGGAAAAACTATAGCTTTGACTACATGGACCTTTATTGGCAAACTGATGTGTCTGCTTTTTAATATGCTATCAAGGTCTGTTATAGCTTTTCTTTCAAGGAGCAAGCATCTTTTAATTTCATGGCTGCAGTCACCATCTGCAGTGATTTTGGAGCACAAGAAAATAAAATTTGTCACTGTTTCCACTTATTCTCCATCTATTTGCCATGAAGCAGGCTTCCCTGGTATCTCAGATAGTAAATAATCTGCCCACAATGTGGGTGACCTGGGTTTGATCCCTGGGTTGGGAAGATTACCTGGAGAAGGGAAGAGCTACCCATTCCAGTGTTCTGCCTGGAGAATTCTGTGGACAGAGGAGCCTGGCAGTCTGCAGCCCATGGTGTCACAGAGAGTCAGTTACAACTGAGTGACTTTTCACTTCCACTTTTGCCATGAATTGAAGGGACTGGATGCTATGATCTTAGTTTTCTGAATGTTTATTTTTATTTCAGTTTTTCACTCTCCTCCTTCACCTTCATCAAGAGGCCCTTTAGTTCCTGTTCAATTTCTGCCATTAGAGTGTTTTCATCTGCATATCTGAGGTTATTGATATTTGTCCCAGCAACCTAGATTCCAGCTAGTGATTCATCCAGCCCCTCATTTCACATGATGTACTCTGCATAGAATTTAAATAAGCAGGGTGACAATATATAGCCTTGACCTATTCCTTTCTCAAGTTTTAATCAGTCCATTGTTCCATGTCTGGTTCTATTGTTTCTTGACTCGCATACACATTTCTCAGGAGGCAGATAAAATGGTTTGGTATTCCCATTTCTTTAAGAATTTTTTTACAGTTTGCTGTGATCCACACAGTCAAAGGCTTTGACATAGTCAATGAAGCAGAAGTAGACGCTTTTCTGGAATTCTCTTGCTTTTTCTTTGATACAACAGATGTTGGCCATTTTATCTCTGGTTCATCTGCCTTTTCTAAATCCAGCTTGTACCTCTGGAGTTTCTCAGTTCATGTACTGCTGAAGCCCAGCTTGAAGCATTTTGAGCATTACTTTGCGAGTACCTGTTCAAAACTCTTATTTTGAGTCATTAGCATAGGGTCTGGCACATAACAGATATTCAATATTACATAAGCAGTGAAAAGCTGAAGCCACCTGTTTCCCTTCAGCACATTTCCTGAAGGTCAGCTGCCTCTCTTCCTCTAGATCCTTGCCTTTGAATGCTCCACCTACCTACTGCTACTTTGGACTAATCCAATGCACTGGCACTGCTGGCTTGGAATATAGCCTTTTGATGCCATACCTCTTTGTGTGGTTTTTCTCTCAGCACCCAAAGTTTAATCTTTTTCTCTACAATAATCATCTAATCTCAGATCCCCTCAGACTGCCTTATTCAGTCACAGTTGCCTAAATCCCATCTAAGTTTCCTTAAATTGAGACAAATTGCTTCTGTAGCCCAAGAGATACTGAATATAGTTTGACAAAGAATGCTGCTACTCTCAGTCATATTTTACATTCCTGCACATCAAGAAATGTCATAAGGTGACTGTACCTTAAGCAAGAATTCCAAGTAGAAAATCAGTTTAAAATGTCCCCTTCCATCAACACATTATAATAATAAACATGCTAATGTCTGCAGAGAGGAGAAATTGGCAGAGAAAATGTGGATGTGGAGATTCCAGAAAGAAAGAGGAGTTCTGCACTCTGTGTACTAAAAGTGAATTTAGCATCCAGAAATCTGTTGTTAAAGACTGATATTTAAGGGTGGAAAAAGCATGAGTGAAGATACAGTCAGTTGTCTACACAGTTCATTTTAGGCTTATAGTCTTGTTTTGGCAACTAAGATTGACATTAACTGAGATCTATTCCTTTTTATTAAGAAGGTATAAGCTTACCTCTTCTTCCATCATTTGTGTCACTGCATCAAGGCTATACTATTTCTAATCTCTAGTAGAAATTTACCTGTTAGTATATGGAATATAAAGACATGCAATTATCAAGTGAAAATTTATGTTTCTTTGAACTGTGGATTACCTAAAATGTTGCTGATTATTTTGTCAGTTTAGGCTTAACACATTTACTAGGTTTTCTAGAATTTAAAACCGCTTGTCTGGGTATTCAGTAATATAAAGACTCATCACTGAATCTTCTCTTGACAAAAGGGATCTTCATTTCTTAAGAGAGGATTGCTTCTGTAGCCTTTTGAAATAATGCCCTCAAAAAGATTTTTGACATTTAAAATAGCTTAAATAAATATAAGTGAAGTAATCACATAAATTTTTATCATTATCTCAGAAAGATTTGCCAAGTCAGCTTCTTCCCTAAGTACCTAAACAGTTCATTATTTATTTTACCTCCTTTGAGGAATGTTGACATTTGCATTCTAATGTTTCCAGAGGTTTCTGAGCACACACACAAAGATAAAAAATACCTTTTCATAAGTATATCATTATATCATTGAGACTTGCCTGATACTCCTCATTTCATCTATATGCCGGTAAGTTGGTATACCACGTAAGTGTTTCTAACCAAATCAAAAGTGATGTATAAAAGAGATTTCTGTGATCACAACAAAAGTATATATGTCATAATGAGCTCACTGCTTAAGGAGATCGTATGCTGTGAATGTGTTAAGAAAAGAATGGCTGGACAAATGGCAACTTTGTTAATAAGTGCAGGACATATTTTCATCTATTATTTTTCTGGAAGAGGAATCATCTTTCAATAAATAGAATAAAAATAATAATAATTATATATCTACATATTCATTCATTGTTTACCAGAGTTAAATCAGATAGTTTATTTATGTATTTGCTAAAAGAACCTGCTGCATTTTTGGTAGAATCATTGTGGAGATTTTAGTGATGATGTGATATGTGGACATCATGAAGTAGCTTAAGTTACAATAGGACAAATAACTATTTGTTATCAAACTCAGGTTCGACTGCTGTCTGCTTCAAAACCAATACTGAAAGAGACAAGTGTTGTTTGGAAAGGAAAAGTTGCTTTATTCAAGGCCAGCAAGCTGGGGAGAACAATGATTCGTTCTAAGAACCAACTCTGAAGATTTTGCTTGACCCTGAAAGTTTTTAAAAGGATAAAGGGGAAGTTAATTGCAGTTTATTATTAGGGGAAGAGGGTCAGAGTCTTTGTTGTCTTCCACTGTGTGCCCTGGTAGTTGAGAGTAAAAAATTTGCCTGCAATACAGGAGACCTGGGTTCGATCACTGAGTCAGGAAGATACCCTGGAGATGGGAATGGCAACCCACTACAATATTCTTGCCTGTGAAATCCCATGGACAGAGGAGCATGATGGACTTCAGTCCATGAGGTAACAAAGAGTCAGACACGATTGAGTGACTAACACTTTCTTTTCACTCTGCGCAGACCTTCTCCTGATTGGTTGCTGTGAGGTAACAGGTGGTGCTCCAGGACTCTTACGCTCAGCCTGAAGTTACTGTTCCCCTGAGTAGGGGTCTTAGTTCCTGCAGAAGAACTCAAAGACACAGTGTTATGTATATTCCTTGAAGAGAAACCAGGACCCAGTTTAGGGATGCACTGTTGTTTCTTGACTGGCTCCTCCTTTGTTTTTGCATTCTTTCCCTTCCCTTCTTAGCAACTTGTTGAATCTGCCCTTTAGAACTCAGGGAAGGTCTTAGGGGGCTGAATGAAGCCTATTTCCTACAAATAAGAAAGGGAGGAGATGGAAAGTATTTGTACCTGGGAAGGCCCCAACAGAGTCCTGCTCAGCTTTATTTCACATAATACTATATAATATAATTTAGTCATTTTAAATGAGGATAAAAATTGGAAGCAGATTGCAGAAGAGATTAATTTCAATTGGAGAATACTTGAGAAAACTTGAGAATACTTGAGAAAGCATACTTGAGAAAACTCCAGCCTTGAAAGATATGATAAAGGGGTATACATTTTACAATAATAGATCATATAGGCTTCAGCAATGCATGAACCGTGAACTTCCAGATGTTCAAGCTGGTTTTAGAAAAGGCAGAGGAACCAGAGATCAAATTGACAACATCCGCTGGATCATCGAAGAAGCAAGAGAGTTCCAGAAAAACATCTATTTCTGCTTTATTGACTATGCCAAAGCCTTTGACTGTGTGGATCAGAATAAACTGTGGAAAATTCTGAAAGAGATGGGAATACCAGACCACCTGGTACTGCTTCTTTAGAAATCTGTATGCAGGTCAGGAAGCAACAGTCAGAACTGGACATGGAACAACAGACTGGTTCCCAATAGGAAAAGGAGTACGTCAAGGCTGTATATTGTCACCCTGCTTATTTAACTTATATACAGAGTACATCATGAGAAATGCTGGGCTGGAAGAAGCACAAGCTGGAATCAAGATTGCTGGAGAAATATCAATAACCTCAGACATGCTGATGACACCAACCTTATGACAGAAAGTGAAGAAGAGCTAAAGAGCCTCTTGATGAAAGTGAAAGAGGAGAGTGAAAAAGTTGGCTTAAAGCTCAACATTCAGAAAACTAAGATCATGGCATCCGGTCCCGTCACTTCATGGTAGACAGATGGGGAAATAGTGGACACAGTGGCTGACTTATTTTTCTGGGCTCCAAAATCACTGCAGATGGTGATTGCAGCCATGAAATTAAAAGACACTTACTCCTTGGAAGGAAAGTTATGACCAACCTAGACAGCATATTAAAAAGCAGAGACATTACTTTGCCAGCAAAGATCCATCTAGTCCAGTAGTCATGTATGGATGTGGAAGTTGGATTATAAAGAAAGGTGAGCACCAAAGAATTGATGCTTTTGAACTGTGGTGTTGGAGAAGACTCTTGAGAGTCCGTTGGACTGCAAGGAGATCCAACCAGTCCATCCTAAAGAAGATCAGTCCTGGGTGTTCATTGGAAGGACTGATGCTGAAACTGAAACTCCAGTACTTTGGCCACCTCATGCAAAGAGTTGACCCATTGGAAAAGACCCTGATGCTGGGAGGGATTGGGGGCAGGAGAGAAGGGGACAACAGAAGAAAAGATGGTTGGATGGCATCACCAACTCGATGGACATGTATTTGAGTAAACTCCGGGAGTTGGTGTTGGATAGGGAGGCCTGGCGTGCTGCAGCTCATGGGGTCACAGAGTCAGACACGACTGAGTGACTGAATTGAACTGAACTGAACTGAATATTATCATGTTTGTTTCTGGCAAAATTTCTACAAATTAAGTATTGCTTTTCTCTTATTACAAATAAGAAGTCTTGTCTTGAAGAGTTAAGGTCCTTGATAAAAGCCCAAATCATCTGCTGCCAACAAGGTCAGAGACAAAGTTTGAACCCAGGTGTACCTGATTCCAAAGCCTTGGTTCTAAATTCACTGTTTTTGACCCTTTGCAGAGAAATGATAACTGCAAAATAATTGGGTGTTTAGGTGTAGTGAATACCTGAGAAGATAAGTGGGTGGGTAGGGCAGTAGTGATTCAGATACATGTGCTCTTGTGTGTCTGTGTAGACATATTAAAGATGAACAACTCAGAATGAAGTCTGAATCTTTCATTGTATCCATTTTCAGAATTGTTTTAACTATGGTATTTAGTTTGCCTTTTCATTCAAGCTAAGCTTGCATATAATCCAAAAATAAATATATGTGTATATATGCAAGTATATATGTATTATAATTTTGAAAAAAAATACAACTGAAAGATTTCCACTGCCCAATTTTTAAACTTACTATATAGTGTTATTTGCAGTGTGTTACTGGGCTTCCCTTGTGACTCAGCTGGTAAAGAATCCACCTGCAATGTAGGAGACCTGGGTTCGATCCCTGGGTTGGGAAGATTCCCCTGGAGAAGGGAATGGCTGCCCACTCCAGTGTTCTGGCCTGGAGAATTCCGTGGACTATAGTCCATGGGGTCGCAAAGAGTCGGACACAACTGAGTGACCTTCACTTTCACTTTCACTGGCAGGGAGAGAGATATACAGATCCATGGAACAGAACCGACAGTCCATTAATAGATCCACACAAATATGGTTCATTGATTTTTGACACCCATGTACTGGCAATTAAATGGAGAAAGTGTAGCTTTTAATAAAAGGAAAAATTAGATATCTAAATGCAAAAAAAAAAAAAAAAGGATACCAACTTCACATCTTATATAAATATTAATTCAAAATTGACCATAGCCCCAAACGTAAAATTTTAACACATTTAGAAAAAACAGAAAAAAATAGAAAATCTTTGTGGCCTAAGGTTATTTATGACAAAGGATTTGTAACTGCCAAATGACACCTATGTCATTTCAAAGCAGGAGTTTTCTAGATAGTGGTTTTCAGCTTGGGCAAATTTGCCCCCATAGAAGACCTTTGGCTATCTCTGGAGCCATTTTCATTGTCTATAATCCAAAAGTGTGTGTGTTGTGTTTGTGTGCGTGTGTGTGGTGGTAGGGTGGTAGTGCTTCTGGCATCTACTGGGTAGAGGCCAGGGATATTGGTAATCATCCTGTGTAGTACCCAGGACAGGCTCCCCCACAACTGTCATCTGGCCCAGAATGTCAGTAGTGTGGAGACTGAGAAACCTCGTTCTGATGGTTTTTGTGCTTTACCTATGTCAGACTGTTTAAAATAATTTTCCATTTATCTAATTAATCAGAAGGGGGAATATATCTTTATTGATATTGTTGGATATAGATAACTTAAATAACAAAGATAGTTTTTATACTAAAAGGCATTTTCAGCAAGTATTCTGAAAGGAAAATCATAGATTACCAAAATTTAAAAAAAAAAAACAAAACCTTGCTTTACTGTCAGATATTTTCAAACAAAAACATTTATTTCACTGGTTGCAGGGAAGCAAATAATGGCTTTCAGGCATCACTGCAACACTAAAAACAGTTCAGAATTTTACAGACCCTTATCACTGGAGAAAGCAACAGCCCTATCAGAAACTCACAGAAATCAGGCATCCCTTAATTTCCGACTGAACATAGGTCTCTGGTGCTTTCTTTTCAAGGGGTCCGGAGCTCAGACTTTTGATCTTGAGGGGAAAATCCAAGCACAGGCAGGAAGTCACTCTATTTGCACAGCCCGCTCACCACCGGAGAAGCCTGTAGCATTCCCTGTTTGACCAGAGATCTCCCAGCAGGAGAGCCTCTCACACACACAGTGGCTGTAAATCCATAAGTCCAGGGTTGGGTTCCTTTGTTTTCTTTGGAAAATCTCTTGAGGGCTTAAGACAATTAAATGGCCGTGCTTTGCCTGTAGGGTGTTCAGTTAGTTTCTTCATAGAAAAGTCACTGTTAAACACCTTTCTTCCTTTTCAGGCTCTAGATCTGTTCTCCACCTGGGACAAAGGTGAAAAGCTTTAGTCTCTGAGGGCAGCATGCTCCTTTGGGAACGAGCTTGAACTAGTCACACAGGTATAGTGGCACTGAGAACGCTTAGGTGTTCACTCTCCGGCAGTGATTTTCAACCACGGGCAATGTTGTCCCCTATGGGACATTTGTCAACATCGAGAAATGCTTTTAGTTGTTATATCTGGTGGTAATATATATACCAAATATATATATATTTGGTCTTACTAGCGTTTATTGGAGAGAGACGACGAGGAAGGTATGCTACTACTAAACATCCTACAATGCATAAGACAGGCTTTCCAAAACAAAAAATTATCTGACCCAAAATATCAAAGCTGCCAGTGTTTTTGCAAAAACATAGCTCTGTGGGTTCATTCATCTTCACAGGCATTGAATATATATATATATTTCCAATTTATGCATCTTCTATTAGTAAGTTATGTGAGGCAAACCTTAGATGAAAGATTTTTAGGGATGGTATCTTTAAGTATGCATTTGTTTTGCAATATTTATCAAAGCACAAAGCCTTTAGAAGTATTTATATTACTTTCTTGTCTGAACAGGCTTAATGGGAACCTTTTGCATTCTGGTTGAATTTTCCAAGTACAAGGATCTTTGCTAACTTGTGTTTAAGATGTATCTTCTCTCTTCCAGTTTCAGCCCACATATGTTTGTTTAAAATAAAATACATGCCTCATGGTTGCTTGTGATAAAAATGCTTCAAACTGAAACATTAAGTGTTTTGGGGGGAAATACTATAATAGTTTTCTTCTTCATTCTTTTCTTGCACATATCTAGAAAGGTCTCATGCCGTTATATTCCATTTACCCCTACATAATCAATGTCAAAAGAAAAAAAATCAATATTTGGATTGTGTAGAGAGATAAAACTAATCATTGAATTGATATGATTTTAACAAATTGAATCAAGATCCCAGAGTCAAATTGTCCCTTGAAATACACAGAACACTATCTAATCTGATTTTGTCAAGCATTTATGAGACTTATGAAGCTATCCAGTGGTTTATAGCCATTAAGTGCAGCTCAACTTGCTTTGTCCCTAGGACATTACTTTTAATAAAAGACTAGCTTGAAAACTGACATTTAACAAAAAAAATTTTAAAGAATGGTGTAAATATTTAAGTATAATGCAGCAATGTCTTAAACTGTAATTAAGTGCATTGTGAGATTAAAAATGAGCATGATCTGTAACCAATATGGAAATGCCAATAATGCACCAAGGTTCTTCTGCTTCAGCCTGCAAACAGGGAATCAATACTAAAGTGTATTCAAGCTTAGAAAAATGGAGACTTGAATAACTGTCCAGTTAATTTAATAAATGTAGACAGCTGACCTAGATAAATCAGATTGTAAAGAACTATTTTACCTCATTAGCATTTTTGGCCTGAATTATCCCGATAATTATTCCCATTTTCCACATCACTTTGCCCATATTGACGGAATGTCTTTCAATTTTTCATGTAAATGCATTTCTTCTGTACTGCTCAAAGCCCAGCAAGGTGTGTGTCCTTTATGATGCAAATCTAGCATTTTCTCATTTTGTTGATACTTTTCAAAATGCTACCTTTTCTGTTTGTATAACCTTCAACTCACTATTGATAATTTGACCATGATGGTGCCAGGAGACCTATTTATGCATTATACAATTCTGAATAGAAAACATTTCTTAGCTATTCTGCTCTGTTTTTTTTTTCCTTCATTTATACGTGGTTAATTCAAATTTATGCAGAACTAAATTTTTGCATGCCTTTTTATCCCACTTTGCTCCTTTTATATTTCTAATCAGTGGGTAAAACTAGTCCATTTGCTCACCTGATTTATACCAAGTTAGGTAGCAATGTTGTATTCAATATGTTTCAAGCTTCTCTTTCACACTGCTTAAACTAGTATGATTCAGCTTTTCTATATCTAATCAAAAAATTCTTATCTTGAATGACTTGAGATTTATTTGGTTATTTGAATGAGATGACAGAGAATGTATTGATATTATGGAAAATAGATATTATTTTAAGTACAACCATCATTTATATGACTGTTAGGGTAGGACGAGAAGGATATAAATATGGAAGATTTAATTATTTTTTTTATTTATTTTTCATAGCCTCATCCATCCATTGTTTATTATATATATAATCATTCATGTCTGTGCTACAGATTTTTAAATTGTTTTGCATAAGAAAATAATAAAACTGAGAAACTAACTATAGAATCCTGAACCATATGTGGTAGGCATCACTCACCACTTGACTAGTGAATCCAACTCATGTGTATATTAGTATTCTCTGTAGTATTTTGCTTCTAATTTTAGTAGTATCATGCATCTACATGACTTTTTTCTTATTCCAAATTTATAGATGCTCCACTGTTGTGATTTTTCAACTGCAGTTACCCTTAAGCCAGTATATTAGTTAACTAATGTTGTGGAACACACATTTCCCAGATTTAGTGAATTAAAAAACTGCTGTTTATTATAAGTCTAAAGGTCAGCTGGGCTGTTCTGCAGCTAACCTGGGTTACTTGAATTGTTTTACATATGGGGTCTATTGTCAGGTAGGCAAGGGCGGCCTGGTGTATGATTGCCTCATTCACAAGTCTGGAGGTCAGCCATCAGTGGTGAAAATAGGATAAAATAAAGCACATGACTGTCACCATCTAGTATATTAGTGGGTGTTGTTCACATAGCATTTTCAGGGCTCCGTGAGAGAGAAAGCAGAAACAAACAATTAAAATTCACACAATATGATTTCTGTTGTACTCTGTTGGCCACCATGAATTAAAAGGACAGAACAGATTCAAGGAGTAAGAAATAATTCTACTGCTTAATGTACGATTTTACAGTGTCTTATTGCAGAGTATGATTATAAAGAAAAGATTAATTGTAACTATTTTTCTAAATGATATTCCACGGTCTACGTCCTGATCACAATTGTTTACATCTATTCTATTTCAAGAATCTCAAAATTTTGATCCACTTAGAGTATTATGCTCAAAGTACAGTATTTCATGACTTACATCAGATTTTGATGTGTCTCTTACAATATAATTTGTATAAAAAGACAAATTATCTGAGCTTTACAAAGGAGGGACAGAGACATTAACTGTAAACTCAGTGGCACTCAAGGGGGGAAAGAATGAGAGGTGCATTTTAGTCATTGGTCCATAGCAATTCTGAAATTCTGAGATAATGTCATGATATCTAAGTTTGGAGAAGGAGTTTATGTGTATAGATTTTAGGGAATGGGTTTGTGTGTGCAGGGGGGTGGGTAATTGTTTGATTTTTTTAAGTTTATTTTTTGTTAAATGATAATTGCTTTATATAATTGTGTTTTTTTCTGTCAAACCTCAACATGCATCAATAGGTATACATATATCCCTTGGTTGTTTCACAGCGATATAACTAAGCTGAAACTATACTCTGTTATTGTCAGTAATTTAACACTAGACTGAGGGGTCTCGGAAGTATGGCTGAGCAAAAACTGCACATAAAATCACTATGTCTATTATGTCCTCTTTGAGAAGCAACCACAGATAACATTGCATATGTTTTTAAATCTTTTAAAATTGCATTCAATTTTTATTAAAAATTTCAAAATACCAAAGTATAATTCAGTAAATATGTAAAATATAGTATATAGACAATTTATATAATTTTACGTAAAAATATTTTCCTATTTTAATATAGTGGATTGCTCTCATAAAATTATATTGTTAGGAATGATAACATCTAAATAGAGTTAAATAAAATAATTGGACACAAATGAGTGACTAACACTTCACTTGATATTTTGATATTTTGCATCTATGTATAGTCATTGATCTCTGTCAACTAAGCCTTTAATTTTACACTGAGAGGATTAGTAGTTTTTACATGTTCTTTTGGAATTTATTTAAAGATGATGGCATAAAGTTTAGATTTTATTTTTACACAGGAATTAACAATGGGGAGCGTTGAAGGAGATATGCATGATCACAGTTACAAGTATAAGTAGAAAGATATATGATGAGGGAGATGCAAAGTCAGAGGGGCAAAGAAACCAGAGACAAGCTAGAAGGAAACTCAAATAGTCCATTGGTGAAATGATGATGTCTTGAATAGGGTGGTCATTCTGTAGCTTATGAGAAAAATATTGGGCTCTGATTATATTTTTTATTTAGAGTTAATAAGATTTACTGATAAATCATATGGGAAGTAGGAGAGAAAAAGTGGATAGGGATGATTGTAAGGCATATGCCCTAAATTAGTACATAAGTAAAAGTACCAGTTTTTAAGAAATTGAAAGTCTCTCTGTCGTGTCTGACTCTTTGTGACCCCATGGACTGTATCCTGCCAGGCTCCTCTGTCCAAGGAATTCTCCAGGCCAGAATACTGGAGTGGCTAGCTGTTCCCTTCTCCAGGATATCTTCCCAACCTGGAGATCAAATCCAGGTCTCCCGCACTGCAGGCGGATTCTTTACCATCTGATCCACCAGGGAAGCCCAATTTTTAAGAAGGGAGTCTTAATAATTAGAAGGATTGGTTGTCATTATTATTGATGGTATCAGTAATATTGTTTTAAATAATCTTGTGGTTTCTTAGAATATGCCTTTTTCCTCCAGAGTCAATTCCAATGTTTATCTGTTGTGGTTTTTATATTTCAAGGTTTTGATTGTTATAGGTTGATTTTTTTTCAGATAGCTGTTGTGATTACCCTTCACTCCTACATATGTAAATTTCTCTCACTCTTACTTAGGTAAATAAGCTTTCAGTCAAGTCTCTCTCATAAAGGAATGTTGACCAGTAATTCTGTGACATTGGCTTGACTAGCCAATTAGTAGACTTTGCTTAAGAAGTGAGCGGTCTGAGAAACCATGAATGGATATGACTTTGCTCTGGAAAGCCAGAACACTGAATCTTCTCTAGGTATTTTTTGTTGTTGTTGTTCTTACTTATTATTGATTTCAGTTTTTCCTACTGTATGATTGCTCGGTTGGGTTTTAACCTAGGGTTAAAAGCCAAGTGCTCGAGAAGAGAAAGGCTACCCACTACAGTATTCTTGCCTGGGAAATCCTATAGATAGAGGAACCTGGTGGGCTGCAGTTCATGGGGTCACAGAGGCAGACACAACTTAGCAACTAAAACAACAAAAGTGAAATGCATGAGGATGGGATAATGTAGTACAGAGTAGGTGAGAAGATGCCAGTTTGTACAGATATTCATCTAAGACAATTTCAACTGATTTTTCTAAACCATACTTCTCATGACTTTCCTCTTTACCTTCTAATATCAAGCTAGAACATATCTTTGTTCCTGAAAAATTGGTTGTTGCTTGAATTGAATCTTATTTTGCAAAAATTGTTTTTGTATACCTTTGTTTATTTAACCTAACTTGAAATTTGGCATTACATTTCTCATGATATTATTTCATTATCCCTTAAAAATTCTCAATGCTGTGTAATATTTTCCAATCCAAAAATTATATTTTTATTTGTACCTATGTTTTCTCTTAATCACTCTTGC
This sequence comes from Cervus canadensis, assembly GCF_019320065.1. Classification (NCBI taxonomy): domain Eukaryota; kingdom Metazoa; phylum Chordata; class Mammalia; order Artiodactyla; family Cervidae; genus Cervus; species Cervus canadensis. Next base: position 36,624,062 of record NC_057404.1, read on the forward strand.
TAATTTATCAATTTTATTCATAAAACCCCACACTTATTATATTTTTAATTCATTCTATTGCATGCATGTTTTATGTATTAATGATATCTGGTCTATATTTTTTTTTCTACTTGCTTTACATTTATTCTGTTGCTCAATTCTCCCATATTGTCTGTTTACTTAAATAATTTTTAGGGCTTTTTCCTAATTAAGCATTTAAAACTATCCCAGAATTCCCTTTAAGCAGAGCATAGATTCCAATCCACAAGTTTTTATTTTGTTCTAAATGATTTCCTATTTTGTTATAATTTATTCCTTGATGATAAAGAATTTAAATTTTTTTCTTCCTTTTAAAAATGTATTTATTAAAATGTAACATCCCCTCAAAAATACACATGAACATACAACCCAGTAAACATTCACAAGTTGAATACAGCACTGTCACTAGCATTCAGTTCATGAAATAGAGCTTTACAGGAGCCTAGAAGACCCCCTGTTTTCAGACACTAATATACGCAATGGTTAGTAACTTCTAGTGTTATAGTATACTAGAAGTATACTTCTAGTATTATAGATTAGTTTTACCTATAGTAATACCTTGTTGTATAAGGATTGCCACCACACCCTACTCTGCTTTTTTACTTGCTTTTCCCTCTCAACTTTGTGTTTTTTAAATTTATCCATGTTATTGTGCATAGGTGTGGTTGATTCATTTTTATCATTCTGCATATTTTGCTATATGATGTAATTATCCAAAGCAACATTCATGAACATTATGGTAGTTTTCAGTGCTTAATTACTACAAATAATATTTTTTGAACATTCAGGTATATGCCTTTTGGTGAACATATGCACAGATTTATTTTGAATGCACACCTGGGAATAGAATTGCTAAATCATATGGTATTTGCATATGTTCAAACTGTGCAGATATTGACAAATAGCTTTCCAAAGTGATGGCACCGATTAACAGTGTAACTCCTTGTGTATTAGAGTTATGTACAGAGTACTGAAACATATCTGTACAAAACATACTGATTTTTGATAGATGTTAATTGGAAATGAAAAGTAGAAAGGATGATCTTTTCAATAAATAATGCTAGGTCAACTGGACATTCACGAGGAAAAATTGTATATAGTACCTCCTCCCCACCCTCAATCTTACACCTTTCATAAAAATCTCATATACTCTTTCCTAAAAATCAATTCCATATGGATCACAAATCTAAATGTCAATGGTAGAAATAATAAGAATTTTAGGAAAACAACATAGGAAAACATACAATGACATTAGAGTAAGCGAAAGTTTCTTACACAGGGCACAAAATGATAAATTAGATAATAATGGGATTGAGAACTTGTTCATCAAGAATACATTAAAGTGTTACATTAAAGAATACATTAAAGAACAAAGTAAAGAGATTGAGAAGTTATTTGCTATATATGTATTTTATTTCTATATCAAGCTATCAATCTGTCCGTCTATAAGGGAAAAAGGCACATGTACCAAAATTGTCAGATGATATCTCACAGTTTAATAAAAAAAAAACCGGAAGTACAAGCTAATTGTATCTCTTAACAAACATTAACTAGTATTTCATCAAAAACAGTATAAAATAGAAAATAATCATGAAAAGTTGTTCAACATCTTTAGTCATTAGGAAAGTGGTCATTGTAACTACAATAGGATACTTCTGCATGAGATAAGGGTTAAAATGGAAAGCACAGAAAAACATGTTCTCCAACAGTTGAAAAGACAGGAAGTATGCTCCTAAATCCAAAGAAATTTCTACTTGCTTTGTCTGTTCATTGCTAGTTCATAACACTACTTTTTTTTTTTCAACCACAATCTAGTAATCTGATTTCAAGTGCCAGTTGATATGTTTACATGTCAAATTAGTATGTCATTCTTGCTGTAGATATTGTCTCAATTTCTATTAGCTATAACAATTTGGATCAATAGCAAGAGCTTAAAATTCTTTTATTAGTGACTGTAAACTTTCCTTACTCTCTAAGCAAAAAATACTTTTTTCTAGGATCAGAGTTTAAACAAACTCATATGCCCTGGTTATTTCTTAAATTTTGAAGTTCTCTCATCATTTATTAGTAGGCTTCCCTGGTGGCCCAGATGGTGAAGAATCTGCCTGCATTGTAAGAGACTTGGGTTTAATTCCTAGGTTGGGAAGATACCCTGAAGAAGGAAATGGCAACCCACTCCAGTGTTCTTGCCTGGAGAATTCCATGGACAGAGGAGCCTGGCAGGCCACAGTCCATGGGGTTACAAAGAGTCAGACACGACTGAGTATCTAACACTTTTTCATCATTTATTAATCTTTTACTCATTCTTTGTCTTTTTTTATTTCACTCAGCCAAAAATATATTAATAATTCTATGGATGTGGACTATGAAATATTATAAGAGTAGAGAGCAAAACATAGCTCCTATGCTCAAGTAGTCAAGGATATATTTAGGAGAAATAGAGGTCCCACCATGCTTTGTTATACATTTTACATTTTCATAAATTTTGATGAATGATTAGGATATTATATCTTATTTTTACATGTATTTGACTCAGTCTTAGGATGTAAAAAGTACATCATTCACTTCATGAGTGAATGAGTTCTTAAGTGTCAGGTGAAATTTATTTATAAAAGATTCCCAGTAGTCTGAAAAAAACGATGATATGCTGCCCAACAGTGAACACTTTAATTACATCTCCAAGATTGATTGCCTTCATAGCTTTTAATCTTTTTTTAAGTTAAATCACTTATCTATTCATTTATTAACATATTCAATCAAAAGATATGCTTTCAAAGGTAAGATCAGATATTATGACTAAAAATAAACAGGCCTTGTCTTGAAACATTGTAAGATTATTTAGGAATGTAAAGATGTGCACACACAACCACAAGGCAAAATAGAAAACACTAGGTGGGAAGAGATCTACAAGTGATTTAAGCTAAGTGCTAGATGATTATAGGGGCATGAAGGAGGAAAAGAGGAATCCACTGTGGTTGGTAGGATGGAGAACTGGTGGGGAAGCAGAGAAATTTGATTTTTGACCTAGCTATTATAAAAATGACCAGCATTAAGTAAGGAAGGATAATGAAAACAACCACAAGAGAATACATGATATAGATTTGAGGAGCAGACTGGCTGTGAGGCTCAGTAACTGTAGCCCAGTAATGTGTGATGATTCTAGAAAGGCTCTCTCCTACAAGATGACAGGAGTCGTGACTGCCACGCTGAGGAATAAAGATCCCAAGTGGTTAAGAATACAGATTCTGAGGCCAGACCACATGTTTGTAATTTGGTTAGGTCATTAACTCTTTGTGACCTTGCATAAGAACCTTGTTCCTCAGTTTCTCCATAATAGTAAGTATTATCTCACTGCTGCTGCTGCTAAGCCGCTTCAGTCATGTCTGACTCTGTCTGACCCCAGAAACGGCAGCCCACCAGGTTCCCCCGTCCCTGGGATTCTCCAGGCAAGAACACTGGAGTGGGTTGCCATGTCCTTCTCCAATGCATGAAAGTGAAAGTGAAGTCGTTCAGTCATGTCTGACTCTTAGCGACCCCATGGACTGCAGCCTACCATGCTCCTCTGTCCATGGGATTTTCCAGGCAAGAGTACTGGAGTGGGGTGCCATTGCCTTCTCCACAGGGTGGTGCTAAAAATTAAATGGCATACTATGTGCCAACTTCTTAGAACAGTGACTGGAATGTCTTAATAGTAGGTGCTTAAGCTCCATAGATGTTGTTATTATTTTATTATGCAGGTAATATATACCTTGAAATCTGTAAGCTAGTAAATGATATGTATATTTTTGTGACATTGAAAAGAATAGGTAGAATATTTTTCTTAACATAACAGTTTCTTTATTTTCCAGCCCTATTGAGACAGGAAGGAGGCAGGCACAACCTTTAAAAGAATGGCACAGCCATTGAGGATACAACATAAACTGGCTAAAACCAACTAGGTCCAAGGCGGTGTATGATTGACTTTCAGTATACCTGGAACCTCATTATAAGCTCATTGTAATACGTCAGAACACTAAATGGCACACCCTCAGCTGCCATGACAGTGCTGGGGCCAACGATAAAAGGCCAGAAAGTGGGTGGTGACCCAATTCCCAGAAATAGCTGCCCCTTCCTCCAAATAGTTGAAATAATCCTCCTTCTCATTAGCCTATGAAATGACCCAGACTATAAAAACTAACCACCACATATTTCAGGGCCTCTTGCCTTTGACTCTGTCTGTGGAGTGCGTTTCTCCCTGAAAAAAAGCCTTCTTTTATTTAGTGTGGCTCGCTCTTGAATTCTTACCTGCACAAGGCCAAGAATCCACACTCGGTAACTGTCCCAAGGACTTGCCTGAAATTTAGGCTGTGAGCATCTTCTCTGGCCCCACTTTCTTTTTGTAACACTAGACAACATAAAGAGACTCACATTTATTTATACCTTTTGTGAAATTTAGACAAATTTTATATTATTAATAAAATATCAAGATATTATATGATTTTAAACTGCAAATTTTCAAAAGAAATAGTCATGAAATTTCTCTGGATTTGGTGTAGAAAAATACATATTTTTCTGTTTATTCTTTTCTTTCTGTTTTCTTGAAGAAAGGCAGAATTCGTAGCATTCACAAAATAAAAATTTGAAGTGAATTCTTTCCAGAAGCCAATAGGAAGGTTTAAAAAATACAATCAAAACAATATCTCTTTTTTTAAAAAAAGAGCCAAAATTACTTTTTTGTCTGCTTTAGTGCTATTAAAATGTTATGCTATATTGAAATTATATACTCTATTGACCTAGTATACTATGGTTTAGTATTTCAATAGATTATTTGAAATTGGATAGATAGTTTAGAGCATCTAAGCTCTTGGCACATATCTCCAATGAAGTTAGGTTATGTATCCAATTTAAACTTTAAAATATGAAATCATAATACAATCAATAGGTCTTCATATTATGAATATAAAATTTTATATAAGTCAAAAGAAATATCAATGTTCAATCTCATTTTATTTCTTTTTTTACTTCTCCTCCGAATTTTTCTTTTATTTCTGAGATTTTATCTCTAAGGAAAATCTTTTACCCCTTACTATTCGTAGTTTTTTCTTCAACTGCCCAAGAATCTAATAATTTACTTTCTTTATATACACATGTGCACACATATACACACACAAATCATTTATCTTCCTTATGTTTTCATACTGTTAACAATGAGATAGAGAATTATTGCCTTTTATATATGGCAAGAATTTTATAAGTAAATGCAGTGATTAACACAAGGTAAGAGTCTGGGAACCATACTATACTTATTGCTTCAACTTTCTGCATAGCCTTTCTGCTGTAGCCTTTGGTGACTCCTATTTGCAACAAGGACTTCCCTGCTGGCTCAATGATAAAGGATCCACCTGCCAATGCAGGAGACATTAAAGATGTGGGTCTGGTTCCTGGGTTGGGAAGATCCCCTGGATTAGGAAATGGCACCCCACTCCAATATTCTTTCCAGGAGAATCCCATAGACAGAGGAACCTGGTGGGCTACTGTCCATGGGGTCACAAAGAGTCAGACACGATTGTCAGCACTGTCCAGTAAACCCAGTTCCTTTTTAATATTGTTCTCCTGAATATGAGATCTTTTTGGTCTTCCCTGTATTCTCCAATGTAGTATAAATTACATTATGTTTTTCATTCAGTATTACCTTTAAAAGTCTATCCTCATTGTTATGTGCATTGGTGGTCCATTGCTTCTAATTGCTGTTGCCATATGTTCTTCATGCTCCAAGGTGTGTGTGTATGTGTGTGGTAGGGACATGCATGGTCTCAGAGCTCCGTGTTTGGGGATCTAACGTACAGCATAGTGATTATAGATGATAATATGGTATCATATTCTTACTGATAAGAGAGTAGATCTCAAATGTTCTCATCATAAGGAAAAAAAATGGTAATTGTGTGATGGGGTAGAGGTGATAGTTAATGCTATAAAAGTGAAAAGTGAAAGTTGCTCAGTTGTGTCCAACTCTTTGCAACCCCATGATCTGTCCATGAAATCCTCCAGGCAAGAATACTGGAGTGGATTCCCATTCCTGTCTCCAGGGGATCTTCCTGACCCAGGACTGAACTGAGGTCTCCTGCATTACAGTCAGATTCTATCTGTCTGAGCTACCAGGGAAGCGTGGGAGACCTGGGTTTGATCCCTGCATTGGGAAGATCCCCCGGAGGAGGACATGGCTAATACTATGGTAGTAATCATTTTGCAATTCATAAATATATCAAATCTACACATCATACACCTTAAATTTACGATGTTGTGTGTTGATTATACCTCAATAAAGCTGGGAAAAGTGGTCAATTATCTATTCTAAACACATTCAAGGAGACATAGAGTGAGAGTGTATGGAAGGTGGAGCCTTTAGGGGATAGAATCAAAGAAAAAAATAATAATACTCTACTAGATAAAACAGTACTCTACTAGTACTCTCCTTTTTCACTTGGAGATGAATTAGCATTAAAAATTATAGGACAGTTTCACTATGTACTTCTACATTAAGATTAAGCTCTAAGGATTATTATCTATCCTCAGCATATGTTTTAATCAGAATGGACTAGATTATGTCCTAGTAACAAATAATCCCAAAAGATGAATGCATCAACTATACCCAAAAAGTATTTCTTGGTTGTATTCAGTACTTTGTACATCTGAGTAAATCTTCAGATCCATTTTTCTCCTTGTCTTGGCTCAGCATTTGAGGCTGGTACGAATTAAGAGCATTTTCACATCAATTTGTGCTGTGATCATTGGCGCTGGAAAATATATTGCTGGAGACATGAGTTCTGGCAATTAAATGTTTCTACCTATGAAGGACATGCTAAATCTGCTCTTACTTTATTGCCTAAAACAAGTCATCTGGTCTTGTCTACTTTCAAGAGGAATAAAGAAGTATAGTCTTCCTGTATGCCCCAAAGTAAAGGGTAGGAATTTTCCCACTAAAAGAGAGGTAGAATGTTTGTGTATGTACTTAGAGGAAGAGAAAGAGAGAGAATGAAGCCCAATATATGTGATAAATATACAGAAACATGGGAGTTACATTTGACATTTACCCAAGCCATCTGAGGATCTATTTGAAGTACTAGAGGCCTCCTTGCCTATCGTTGTCTATGTGTATGTCTCCCCTGCCATCATGGGAGACTTTTAGTACTAGGGAACTTGTTTTTCTTTGTTTCCTAGCCTAACTCAATCTTGAGACATTTTTCTTTTATTTCCAAAGTCAATGAGGCTCGCACTGCTTAAAACTTGAAATCAGTATTAAAGAAGGAACATTGGAAGAGGATTCTTAAAGTCACATTCTTGGCCTGGATAAGACTTTTCACTCTTTTGAACAAATTTTGTTCTTTTATACAATAAGAAGTAAAAGGTCTTTTACAGATTATAGCATTATAATATTATAGTCTTAGTACATGAATTCCTTAGTATTTAAACTCACACTTGGTTCACTGAGATCACAGGAAATGGGATGATTTAATCTACTTGGTTATACAAAGGAATTTCTGGTGATGTTTCTGGGAAACCTGCCGGTCACATTCAGAAGTCAAACAGACATATAAAATTAAAGTGGTGAGATTCTGTTTCTCATAACTTAAAAGACATTTTTACTGAAAGTTGTGTTTTGTACCCTTTATGTCATGTAAACTCTACTGTGGAACTCTCCACCTCTGTTTAGAGTCATGACACATGTAGAAATAGTAAGAGGCACAGTAAGGTAAATGAGCAATGCTACTTAGGTCTAGTAGGAACAAACTTGAGGACCAGGCAGAGCTGAGAGGGTCTTTATGTTGATATACCTGTAATTCAGGTTAAGAAGTTCTATCTTAAAGGATTAAGATTTGAAAAAGCTAAGGACTGGTGTGTCTGCCTGTTTTAAAGTTTAGTTAATGATCAAAAAGTATTCACTGAGTACCCTCAGTGTATCCAGCTCTGTGCCTGACAGCTGTTGCGTGCATATAGTGGAGATTAACAACATAGGTGCAGTTCATATTTCAGATATTAATTCTTAATCTCTGAAGGGTCTCACATATCCTGTGGGTTTTTTTTTTCCAATTTTATTGTAAGCAATAAAACAAGTGCCTAATATTTTTATTTTTGGATGATAATCTGAAAATATGCAAACTAAGTTGTAAAGATGCAATTCTATCTCTACTATCAGTTAATAATTTGGTTATGTTGTAATAAAAATCTTAGAAGGATCAACCTTCAAAAAAAAACCCTTTTTTAGAAGATAAAAGGATATTCTGATCTATAGCCATTATACATAATTGGAATAAATCTACAGCTTATAAAAACAACATGTATAGTGAAACATTCTCAACATTACTGTGTATAACCATCACTTCAGGAGTTTGTAAAAAATACAGATATTCAGCCTTTATTCCAGAGATTCTGTCTTAGTAGGTCAGCTTTGAAATCCTCAAAACAATATTTTTATTAATCTTCCAGGTAATTATTATAGAAGGGATCCTGGGACCCAAACTTGTAGAACATTGATGTTATGGAAAGAGGATTGGTTTAACTGTCAGGTAGACCTGGGTTTGAATTCTGCTGCTTTCTCAAATGCTATGTGTTAGTTATATATTGCTACATAGCAAATAACTATAACTTGCCAAATTTAAAAAATGCACATGTATTTCTTCACGGATTCTGTAGGTCAGGAGCTGGGGGTTTCTTGTCTGGATCTTCTACTTACGGTTTCACAAGGCTAGATTCAAGGTTTTGACCAGGACAGGGTTCTCATCCAGAAGCTCAAATAGGTAACAATCTATTTTCATGCTCCCTCGATTTGTTGAAAGAAATCACTTACTTGTGGTTGTAGGCTGAGAACTTCAGTTTTCTGCTGACAGCCAAGAGATCTCTTCTGGAGGCCTGCCCCAGTTCCTGGAGGCCACCCACAGCTCCTTGACACCTGCGCTTCTCCAACATGGCTTCTTACTTCAGGAAGGTGGCAAGGTGAGTCTCTAACAGAAATGCACTGCCAAGGTCCACATAATGTAACATAAAAGTGAAGTGAAAGTCGTTCAGCCATGTCCAACTCTTTTAGACCCTATGGACTATACAGCCCATGGAATTCTCTTGGCTAGAATACTAGAGTGGGTAGCCTTTCCCTTCTCCAGGGTATCTTACCAACCCAGGGATCAAACCCAGGTCTCCCGCATTGCAGACATTCTTTATCAGCTGAACTACAAGGGAAGCCCAAGAATACTGGAGTGGGTAGCCTATCCCTTCTCCAGGGGATCTTCCTGACCCAGTAATTGAACCAGGGTCTCCTGCATTGCAGGCAGATTCTTTACCAACTGAGTTATGAATCATAAGCTTGTGACATTTCACCACTTGTGCTATATTTGATTGGATAAAATCAGACTCTGCTCACTCTTAAGGGGAAGACAGTATATAAGGGTGTGAACACCATGAGGCACTGATCATTAAAAGCTACCTGAGAAAATGTCAGCCACAGTGTGATTTAGACAAATTGTTTATCACTATGAATTCTTAAGGGCATGGCACAGTGATAAAGAATCTGCCTGCTAATGCAGGAGACACAAGGGACATGGGTTCAACCCCCGGGTCAGGAAAATCCCCTGTAGTAGGAAATGGCAACCCACTCCAATATTCTTGCCTGAAAAATTCCATGGGTGAGAGGAGCCTGGCTAGCTACAGTCCATGGGATGGCAAAGTTGAACATGACTGGGTGACTAAACACCATAATAATATGTCTTAAATAATATCTGAAAACTATTATTTGAAGGTTGATATCAAAAACATAAGCAAGTGGGGAAACTCAACAAAAATTGCTGCAAACAATCCCCTTTCTTCTGTTGTATGTTTATCCTGTTTCCTTAATTATTCTATCAATTTTTTTTTCTGTTAGTCTTTTTAAAAGAAAATTTGGTAGGTAGAGATATGAGAAATGTTTAAATGTAGTAGTAAATATTTTAGAAGAAAAAACAAAATATTCTTCTATTCTTATCCTATTAATGTATACAGGTCACTATATAATCGATCTTCAAAGAAACACAAGAGAAAGCATAATAAGAGATTTACTTTTCAAGCAGATAAACCCATAAGCTCTCAAAAAATGTTTTTTTTTTTCCCCTTAATGTGCCATCATTTCTTAACTTAATCTACTCAGTCTCTGACCCCTGTGTATATGTTGTGTAAATCCTTTTCCTTGGCTCCATGATAAGCTCATTATATTTATAAACAGTTGTTTTACCCAGTAAGCATCAACTTGTGTTTAAATAACTGTCTCAATCTGGCACATTTTTTTTTCATCATACAGTGTATTACAGTTTTGGGAATATTTTTGCTAACAGCCAAGAGTTTCTTTTAACCACACATTTCCAAATTACCCAGGACTTCAGTAGATTTGGAAAATTGGTACTGCTAAGTAAAGATAAAGTAAATTCTGTTTAATAAGTGTTTTTTGAAAATGGATGTAAGATAGGTTTGTAGATAGATAGATAGGCAGATGATATGTTATGGAAAAAAAAAACTGCAAAATGGAGTAACAAAATGTTAAATCTGAACTGAATATGAAAGATCATTAGTTCAAACTCTAAGGTGTTAAGTGCTTGTGTGAGAGCATAAATCTGGTTTGTGTAAAATCTGGGAGTGTAATATCTAGCCCTGCTGCTCCTGGTCTAGTATTCCATCTACAGAGCAATGCTGACTCCATATATGTTTGAAAAATGGAGCTCTGAGAAGTGGGTAATAAAAATTCATAACCTTTTCCCATATTATGCATATTCTCCTTTTTATGCTTAGCAATCAGGATTTTTCATGCTTTTCTAAATGCTCTTGTAAAGTCCTCAGCATAATCCAAGCAGCTGCCGGAAGGGTGGATCCTATGGCTACAAACATCTATGCACTCACGCCTCCCAATCTGGGGGAAATAGCAAGGAAATGATTTTAAAATAAATAGAAAGCTCTTGGGGATTAACTCCGATAGTCTGTCTGAATTTATTAAAGAAATAACACTTACTGCTGCCTAATTTCACATTTCTTTAAGTTACACATATGAATGGCTTCAAAACAGTGCAGTTTTCTAAAGGTAAAAAATTAATGTGGTTTTTGGACTTTTCAATCTTGATTCACAGGAAAAGCTGTTCATACTAAGCGTGCTCTCTCAATCTGTGCTCTCATGTGCATGCTACATGCATTTTCTGCAGCGTCTCAGTAGATCATTCTGCTTGAAGCCCTATGCTTTCACCTAATGAAAATGAAGCACATTGCATTCAAGTGCAAAACATAAATGAAGGATCTCTCAGGAATCAGGACAGTTATCAGTTTCACCCTCAAAGTGAACCATGAAGACTTATGGGTCAGATTTGGGGCCAATCATGTCCATGGGTGCACTCAGCTTAAAAGACCTGGCTTCCAGGGATCATGAGGAGACCATTCCAGGTTTTGGTACATAAACTCCTAAAATTTAATTACAGGCATGAATTAGGCAGTGATAGTTTCAAACTTTATGGTATTTGTTTAGTTAGCCAACCCTGTGGTAATATATTTTAATTCATTCATTTTCAGGATGAGATTAGTATAGTTAACTAGGCATCTGATATATGGCTTCAAATATAAAGCCAGTTGGTTTAGACTTTATTGGTTAGATCCTCAGTTGTGACTGCCATATATTGAAATAGATGCTGAGTGGGCTTGGGTTTAGGAAATTTCAAACTCCAGCTGTTTCAGGAAATGTTAACTATAAAAAGTCAGTGGTAGTGTCTGTTGGCAGAGATGAAGTGTTCTACATCCCATTGTCTACTGTTCTGCAATGCTATGGGCTAGCATATAATTGGTAGACTACATCCTCTGAGGAGCCTTCAAAAGCTGGCTTTCCATTTTCTGTTGCCCCTCTTATCATTGTAAATGAAAAGATAATTTGCAAAGCGATGACTTTTTTTAAAGGTAAATGTATGCAGCCTGCAGAATTAGTATTAGTAAGACTAAGATATCATAGATTAGTGATTTAACATCTTTTAATCTGATATTCTGTGCACAGTTAGAATTATTTTCTATACACAGAAGTCTCCCTTGCATTGTGTATTACATGGGAGGTGCTAATTAGAAGTTAAAAATAATAAGAAATGATAAATGGGAAAAAATAACTGAGTACTATAATTGTCCAATTCCTTTTATCAGAATGAAGTCAATCAAGTACTTATAATCTTAAATATTTCTAATAACATTTATATAGTTTACACAAACAAAAGGATATGATATTATAAACATTCAGAGAAGCATTTTTCTGTTCATTAGGAACTGGAAAGAAGTAAATGAGTTTGTAGATTATGCATCATTTGGTGAATTTAAAGCACCTCAATTTATAGAAGAAAGCACAGGTTTTAAATAATAATAATTGTTTTTCATATTCTTTGTCAGTAACATGTTCATTTGGCATTAAGGAAGTATTAAAAAATAATTTGATTTATATAAATTTCTCCTCAGAATTGCTAATCCTTTAGAGTATGTAATTGATATAATACAGAATATAAGGCCTTGCAGTTAAATATGATAAATTTATAAGAGAGGCAATTGAATATAACATTTAGTAAAAAATTTTAGATCAGACAGACTTGAGTGTAAATCTTGAATCTGTGTAACCTTGGGCAAAACACTTAACTGCCTTAAGCTTCAGTAATTTCAAGAGTAAAAGGAATAATAAATGTACTTAAATTCAGGGGCAATTAGGGAAATTCAAAAGAAGTATTACTTGCATTGGTTAACTCGGCTAATGGTAGCTGATCATTACATTATTTATAATAATCTGGGTAATACTAATAGTAAGAGCAGCAAGAGGAGGAGTAGCAGTAGTATATAGTACTTCAGTCAAGAGGAATATCTGCTAATTTCTCCAAGAGTTGAGGAAGATATCCTAGGAAAAATATGATTTAGATTGTTAAGGAGAAGTTTGCTGGTTTACAGCATACTGTAAAAACATTATAGACAGAGAAAAACTTTTTAAGAGAAAAAGTTGATCAAGTATGTGTAGAGTTACCTGTTTAGATAACAAGTACAATATAGATATAGTGTAAGATGAAGGTGCAAAACAGCTATTTCAATGATTTGGAACACTTTTCCTTGCTAAATCAAGATGCTATAAGTTAATCTGTAGATAGCTGGGAACCTATAAATATTTTTAAGCAGCAGTATGACACAATCAAATTTATGTTCCTTCCAGCATTTTCTAAGGAGAATGGAGATTGATCACACACCTTTCTAGGATTCTGTGGGTGGGTGGCAAGAATCAGATATTTTGTGCTGATGGGCTCAATTATTTCATGGAAATAGGATGTTACATCATCTACTGAGAAATCGTGAGGATTGGGAATGTCTAAGGTGAAGGGTAAAAGTTTATTTTTCTGTTTTTGTTTTCTTTTCTTTTCATAGACATTGACACTGGAAAGGGATAAGTAAAATTAATACTGCAAACTGACTTAGATTGGAGACCCTTGCTGTGTGGTACTCTGCTCTGCAGGGGCACCAGTGTCGGGAGGAGAGAGGATAGCTGACTGATCAGTCTGGGATGTGTCTGGGCCTGGGCAATGGCATGACAGAAAAGTAAGGGAACTGAAGGATCTGGGAAGAGAGTAATAAGGATGATCAAATTACAGTAAACAGTAAAGCCGAAGCTACAATATAGAGAAAAGGAAAGACACAATACTGGCTGTTGCTTAGAGTTCAACGAGCAAGCTTAATAGGAATGAGAAAATGGAAGATGAAAGACCAAGTTTGAAGAGCAGGGTATTGAAATATGAGAGATCTGTCTCATAGGATGTACTAGGCAGAATGATGACCCCCAAAGATGTCCACATCATGACGCCTAGAACCTGTGGCTATATAACATGGAAAAAGGGACTTCCTAATATTATCAAGTTAAGAATATTGAGAAGGGAAGATTATCCTATATTACCCAAGTGGAACAATGTAACCACAAAGGTTCTTTTTTTTTTTTTTTTTTTTTTTTTTTTTTTTTTTTTTTTTTAAATTTTTTATTAGTTGGAGGCTAATTACTTCACAACATTTCAGTGGGTTTTTGTCATACATTGATATGAATCAGCCATAGATTTACACGTATTCCCCATCCCGATCCCCCCTCCCACCTCCCTCTCCACCCGATTCCTCTGGGTCTTCCCAGTGCACCAGGCCGGAGCACTTGTCTCATGCATCCCACCTGGGCTGGTGATCTGTTTCACCATAGATCGTATACATGCTGTTCTTTTGAAACATCCCACCCTCACATTCTCCCACAGAGTTTCAAAATCGTTCTGTAATTTCTGTGTCTCTTTTCTGTTTTGCATATAGGTTATCGTTACATATTTCTAAATTCCATATATATGGTGTTAGTATCCTGTAAGTTTATCTTTCTGGCTTACTTCACTCGTGTATAAGGGGTCCAGTTTTCTCCATCTCATTAGGACTGGTTCAATGAATTCTTTTTATGGCTAGTAAATTCCATGGTGTAATATGTACCACAGCTTCCTTATCCATTCATCTGCTGATGGGCATTTAGGTTGCTTCCATGTCCTGGCTATTATAAACAGTGCTGTGATGAACATTGGGGTGAACGTGTCTCTTTCAGATCTGGTTCCTCAGTGTGTATGCCCAGAAGTGGGATTGCTGGGTCATATGGCAGTTCTATTTCCAGTTTTTTAAGAAATCTCCACACTGTTCTCCATAGTGGCTGTACTAGTTTGCATTCCCACCAACAGTGTAAGAGGTTCCCTTTTCTCCACACCCTCTCCAGCATTTATTGCTTGTAGACTTTTGGATAGCAGCCATCCTGACTGGCGTGTAATGGTACCTCATTGTGGTTTTGATTTGCATTTCTGTAATAATGAGTGATGTTGAGCATCTTTTCATGTGTTTTTTAGCCGTCTGTATGTCTTCTTTGGAGAAATGTCTGTTAGTTCTTTGGCCCACTTTTTGAATGGGGTCATATTTTTTTCTGGAATATGAGTGGCATGGTGCTTTGTATATTTTGAGATTATCCTTGTCTGTTTTTCATTTGCTATATTTTCTCCCAATCTGACGGCTTGTCTTTTCAACTTACTTATAGTTTTTCTTTTTTGTAGTGGCAAAGCTTTAAGTTTAATTAGATCCCATTTGTTTATTTTTGCTTTATTTCCCATATTCTGGGAGGTGGGTCATAGAGGATCCTGCTGTGATTTATGTCAGAGAGTGTTTTGCCTATGTTCTCCTCTAGGGGTTTTATAGTTTCTGGTCTTACATTTAGATCTTTAATCCATTTTGAGTTTATTTTTGTGTATGGTGTTAGAAAGTGTTCTAGTTTCATTCTTTTACAAGTGGTTGACCAGTTTTCCCAGCACCACTTGTTTAAAGAGGTTGTCTTTTTTCATTGTATATCCTTGCCTCTTTGTCAAAGATAAGGTGTCCATAGGTTCGTGGATTTATCTCTGGCTTTCTATTCTGTTCCATTGATCTATATTTCTGTCTTTGTGCCAGTACACACTGTCTTGATGACTGTGGCTTTGGGTAGTAAGTCTGAAGTCAGGCAGGTTGATTCCTCCAGTTCCATTCTTCTTTTTCAAGATTACTTTTGCTATTCGAGGTTTTTTGTATTTCCATACAAATTGTGAAATTCTTTGGTCTAGTTCTGTGAAAAATACCGTTGGTAGCTTGATAGGGATTGCATTGAATCTATAGATTGCTTTGGGTAGAATAGCCATTTTGACAATATTGATTCCTCCAATCCATGAACACGGTATGTTCCTCCATCTGTTTGTGTCCTCTTTGATTTTTTTCATCAGTGTTTTATAGTTTTCTATGTATAGGTCTTCAGTTTCTTTAGGTAGATATATTCCTAAATATTTTATTCTTTTTTTGCAATGGTGAATGGTATTGTTTCCTTAATTTCTCTTTCTGTTTTCTCATTGTTAGTGTATAGGAATGCAAGGGATTTCTGTGTGTTAATTTTATATCCTGCAACTTTACTATATTCGTTGATTAGCTCTAGTATTTTCTGGTAGAGTCTTTAGGGTTTTCTATGTAGAGGATCATGTCATCTGCAAACAGCGAGAGTTTCACTTCTTCTTTTCCTGTCTGGATTCCTTTTACTTCTTTTTCTGCTCTGATTGCTGTGGCCAAAACTTCCAACACTATGTTGAACAGTAGTGGTGAGAGTGGGCACCCTTGTCTTGTTCCTGATTTCAGGGGAAATGCTTTCAATTTTTCACCATTGAGGGTGATGCTTGCTGTGGGTTTGTCATATATAGCTTTTATTATGTTGAGGTATGTTCCTTCTATTCCTGCTTTTTGGAGAGTTTTAATCATAAATGAGTGTTGAATTTTGTCAAAGGCTTTCTCTGCATCTATTGAGATAATCATATGGTTTTTATCTTTCAATTTGTTAATGTGGTGTATTACATTGATTGATTTGCGGATATTGAAGAATCCTTGCATTCCTGGGATAAAGCCCACTTGGTCGTGGTGTATGATTTTTTTTAATATGTTGTTGGATTCTGTTTGCTAGAATTTTGTTAAGGATTTTTGCATCTATGTTCATCAGTGATATTGGCCTGTAGTTTTCTTTTTTTGTGGCATCTTTGTCTGGTTTTGGAATTAGGGTGATGGTGGCCTCATAGAATGAGTTTGGAAGTTTACCTTCTTCTGCAATTTTCTGGAAGAGTTTGAGTAAGGTAGGTGTTAGCTCTTCTCTAAATTTTTGGTAGAATTCAGCTGTGAAGCCATCTGGTCCTGGGCTTTTGTTTGCTGGAAGATTTTTGATTACAGTTTCGATTTCCTTGCTTGTGATGGGTCTGTTAAGATCTTCTATTTCTTCCTGGTTCAGTTTTGGAAAGTTATACTTTTCTAAGAATTTGTCCATTTCATCCAAGTTGTCCATTTTATTGGCATAGAGCTGCTGGTAGTAGTCTCTTATGATCCTTTGTATTTCAGTGTTGTCTGTTGTGATCTCTCCATTTTCATTTCTAATTTTGTTAATTTGGTTCTTCTCTCTTTGCTTCTTAATGAGTCTTGCTAATGGTTTGTCAATTTTGTTTATTTTTTCAAAAAACCAGCTTTTAGCTTTGTTGATTTTTGCTATGGTCTCTTTAGTTTCTTTTGCATTTATTTCTGCCCTAATTTTTAAGATTTCTTTCCTTCTGCTAACCCTGGGTTCTTCATTTCTTCCTTCTCTAATTGCTTTAGGTGTAGAGTTAGGTTATTTATTTGGCTTTTTTCTTGTTTCTTGATGTAAGCCTGTAATGCTATGAACTTTCCCCTTAGCACTGCTTTTACAGTGTCCCATAGGTTTTGGGTTGTTGTGTTTTCATTTTCATTCATTTCTATACATATTTTGATTTCTTTTTTGATTTCTTCTATGATTTGTTGGTTATTCAGAAGCGTGTTATTTAGCCTCCATGTGTTTGAATTTTTAACAATTTTTTTCCTGTAATTGAGATCTAATCTTACTGCACTGTGGTCAGAAAAGATGACTGGAATGATTTCAATTTTTTTGAATTTTCCAAGACCAGATTTATGGCCCAGGATGTGATCTATTCTGGAGAAGGTTCCGTGTGCACTTGAGAAAAGGTGAAGTTGATTGTTTTGGGGTGAAATGTCCTATAGATATCAATTAGGTCTAGCTGGTCCATTGTGTCATTTAAAGTTTGTGTTTCCTTGTTCATTTTCTGTTTAGTTGATCTAATCATAGTTGTGAGTTAGGTATTAAAGCTCCCACTGATTATTGTGTTATTGTTAATTTCCCCCTTCATTGTTGTTAGTGTTAGCCTTACATATTGTGGTGATCCTATTTTGGGTGCATATATATTTATAATTGTTGTATCTTCTTCTTGTATTGATCCTTGATCATTATGTAGTGTCCTTCTTTGTCTCTTTTCACAGCCTTTATTTGAAAGTCTATTTTATCTGATATGAGTATTGCAACTCCTGCTTTCTTTTGGTCTCCGTTTGCATGAAATATTTTTTTTCCAGCCCTTCACTTTTAGTCTGTATGTGTCTCTTGTTTTGAGGTGGGTCTCTTGTAGACAGCATATATAGGGGTCTTGTTTTTGTATCCATTCAGCCAATCTTTGTCTTTTGGTTGGGGCATTCAACCCATTTACATTTAAGGTAATTATTGATAGGTGTGGTCCCGTTGCCATTTACTTTGTTGTTTTGGGTTCACGTTTATACAACCTTTCTGCATTTCCTGTCTAGAGAAGATCCTTTAGCATTTGTTGAAGAGCTGGTTTGGTGGTGCTGAATTCTCTCAGCTTTTGCTTATCTGTAAAGCTTTTGAGTTCTCCTTCATATCTGGATGAGATCCTTGCTGGATACAGTAATCTAGGTTGTAGGTTATTCTCTTTCATTACTTTCAGGACGTCCTGCCATTCCCTTCTGGCCTGGAGGGTTTCTATTGATAGGTCAGCTGTTATCCTTATGGGAATCCCTTTGTGTGTTATTTGTTGTTTTTCCCTTGCTGCTTTTAATATTTGTTCTTTGTGTTTGATCTTTGTTAGTTTGATTAATATGTGTCTTGGGGTGTTTCGCCTTGGGTTTATCCTGTTTGGGACTCTCTGGTTTCTTGGACTTGAGTGGCTATTTCCTTCCCCATTTTAGGGAAGTTTTCAGCTATTATCTCCTCGAGTATTTTCTCATGGCCTTTCTTTTTGTCTTCTTCTTCTAGAACTCCTATGATTCGAATTTGGGGGGCGTTCAACAGTGTCCCAGAGGTCCCTGAGGTTGTCCTCATTTCTTTTGATCCTTTTTTCTTTTTCCCTCTCTGCTTCATTTATTTCCACCATTTTATCTTCTACCTCACTTATCCTATCTTCTGCCTCCGTTATTCTACTCTTGGTTCCCTCCAAAGTGTTTTTGATCTCATTCATTGCATTGTTCATTTTTAATTGAGTCTTTTTTATTTCTTCTGGGTCTTTATTAAACATTTCTTGTATCTTTTCTATTTTTGTTTCCAGGCTATTTATCTGTAACTCCATTTTGTTTTCAAGATTTTGGATCATTTTTATTATCATTATTCTAAATTCTTTTTCAGGTAGATTCCCTATCTCCTCCTCTTTTGTTTGACTTGGTGGGCATTTTTCATGTTCCTTTACCTGTTGGGTATTTCTTTGCCTTTTCATCTTGTTTAGATTGCTGTGTCTGGAGTGGACTTTCTGTATTCTGGAGGTCTGTGGTTCCTTTATATTGTGGAGGATTTACCCAGTGGGTGGGGTTAGACGATTGGCTTGTCAAGGTTTCCCGGTTAGGGAAGCTTGCGTCAGTGTTCTGGTGCGTGGAACTTGATTTCTTCTTTTTGGAGAGCAATGGAGTGCCCAGTAATGAGTTTTGAGATGGGTCTATGTGTTAGGTGTGACCTTGGGCAGCCTGTATGTTGACATTCGGGGCTATGTCCCTGTGTTGCTGGAGAATTTGCGTGGTATGTCTTGCTCTAAAACTTACTGGCTCTTGGGTGGTGGTTGGTTTCAGTGTAGGTATGGAGGCTTTTGGACGGTCACTTATTACTTAAAGTTCCATGTAGTCAGGAGTTTTCTGGTGTTCTCAGGTTTTGGGCTTAAGTTTCCTGCCTCTGGATTTCAGTTTTATTCTTCCTGTAGTCTCAGGACTTCTCCAACTATACAGCCCTGATAAGAAAACTTCTAGGTTAATGGCGAAAAGATTCTCCCCTGTTAGGGACACCCAGAGAGGTTCACAGAGTTACATGAACAGGAGAAAAGGGAGGAGGGAGATAGAGATGAGCAGGAGGAGAAAAAGGGGGACTCAGAGGAGAGAGACAGATCTACGCAGCTGTCTGTTCCCAGAGTGTTCTCCGTATCTCAGACACCTACAAGGATTCACAGAATTGGATTGGGAAGAGAAGGGGAAAGGAGGAAATAGAGGTGTTCTGAGGTAGAAAACAGAGAGTCAAGATTGGGAGAGAATAATCTTTGGTTTAAAGATAGGGCTTCTCTTTTTTTTTTTTTGTAAGGTTATAGTGTAGTGAAAATGAAAATGAAGAGTAGTAGAGGAGTACTAGAGGACTTTAAAAGAAATAAGAGAAAAAGAAAAATAGAAAATAAAAGAGAAAACGGAAAGGAAAAAAAAGAAGAAAAAAGAAAAAGAAAAAGAAAAAAAAACAAAAAAGAAAAAAGAAAGAAAGAAAAAAAAATTTTTTTTTTCCCCTAATTAAAAAAATCGTAAAAATCTATGTAAATGAAAGTTAAGGAGTAATGGGGGAGTAATAGGGAATTTTAAAGGAAAATAAAAGAGAAAAAATAAAAAAGAAAAAATATAAAAAGAAAAAAAAATTTTTTTTTTTTTCCTTACTTAGAAAAAAAAAGTAAAAATATATCTAGGAGTTTCTCTGGAGCTGCTGAGGTCAGTGTGGGTTCGGCTCAGTTTCAGATAGCTCCTCGTTCCAGCTTACACTTCTCGATATCTACAGGGCCCTTCCGGTGAAGTCGGTGTTTCCTACAGGGATTTTAATCTGTTGCACCAGTCCCTTCTGAAGCGGTTCCCTTTGTTTATTTGGCTTCTGTTTGCCGGTCTCTTCAGAGCCTCATTTCCGCCCTGACACAGGCGGGCGGAGGTGGACTCTTATTCAGTTAGCTAGTTCCGTTGCGCTGCTGGGAGGGGCTGACGCTGCGGGGATGGGCTGGCGCTGTGGGGCGGGGCTGACGCTGCGGGGAGGGGCTGGCCCTGCGGGGGCGGGGCTGGCGCTGCCGGAAGGGGCTGACGCTGCTTTCTCCGTCTGCGCTGCTCAGGCTCCCGGCTGTTCTATATGGAGCGCGCCCCGCGCTGCGCGAGGTTCCAGCCCTCGGGTGTTACACAAAAGCGCGGAAGGAAAAGCTGCGCCTGCTCTCTGTGCCTTTCCCGTCAGAGCGGTCCAGGCAGCGAGGGGCTTGATGGGCGCACTATCCCCAGGTGTGGCACACTCACTCCCTTCCGCGGACCCAGTCTCAGTTTCCGCTGACGCCAGTCGGGTGCGCGCGCCTTCCGCCCTCTGCGTCCCCAGCCCCAGTCCCCGCCCGCGCCGGTCGGGTGCCTGCGCCCTGTGTCTCGCCGCGACCTTCCCCTCCCCCCTGCCTCCTGCCTCCGGCGGGGCTGGGCGGGTCCGCAGCCTGCGACCTCTTCTTGGGACTTTCTCCGTCCCTTTGTTCTGCGAACGGCCGGCAGTGTGTTCCGGCCGGTTAATTTTCTCTCTTTTGGTCTCCCACAGTTCAAGTTGGCACCTCACAGAAGCTCCCTCCGATTGTCCTCAGGGCACTCAGGCCGACCCTAGCCCAAGCAAGGCCGCCTAAGGCTCCCTTCCCTGGACGGGTCTCTGTCCTTAGCTCTTTTGTCTCACTTTTTATCTTTTATATTTTGTCCTACCTCCTTTCGAAGACAATGGTCTGCTTTTCTGGGCGCCTGATGACCTCAGCTAGCGATCAGAAGTTGTTTTGTGAGGTATGCTCTGCATTCAGTTATTCTTTTGATGAATTTGTAGGAGAGAAAGTGGTCTCCCTGTCCTACTCCTCCGCCATCTTGGCTCCTCCTCACAAAGGTTCTTATAAAAGGAAGATAAAGGTCCAAGTTAGCAGTAGGAGATGTACCAAAGGAAGCAAGAGGTTACAGTGCTATGAAGGAGAAGGAATTTATTCCTTCTCTTTTCCAGAGGAAGAGAAGGAATAAATCCTCAGGAGGCTTCAGAAGGAAGAAGCTCAGCCAACACCTCAATTTTGGTCCTCTGACCCTTAAAACTATAAAAATAAATAAATAAACTTGTGTTACTTTAAACCACTGAGTGTGGTAATTTATTACAGTAACTGTAGGAAACTAATATAGAGGATTGTAGGTGTCAAGATTTAAGATACAGGTGACTGTCAGGAAGCATTTAACAGGAGGCTTCCTGTGTGCTGTTTTGGATCTGTCATGAATCCTCTCTTCCTTGTTAATTCCTGAATATTCAGGAATTAAGAGGAGAGGCAAGCCTCTCCCTGGGGTTGAAGAATCCATGCCTTTCCTTTGTTAGTTTTTCCGTATGGTGATAAGTAACTATTTACAACCCTCTTTTGATATGGGTCGCCTTTTTGGCCTTATGGCCTCTATTGCTCCTTGCTTCCTTGGTAAACTTGTAAAGTCTGGTCTCTTGATCTTTATCTAAAGAAGCTATTGGTGTATATACTCTTAGAGAATTCAGTAAAGCACCGTTGTTCCATCAGAGCGTGGGTCCCTGTGTCTTTCTTTCTTTCTCTCTCTCTCTCTCTCTCTATTTCTGGCTGATTCCCTGAAACGTGAAAGCCGGCTGTGTAACCAAGGGAATATTAGCCTCTTTCCTTCTTTCACTTTCTCATCGTCGACTCCGTACCACCAGGTTCCAGTCCATTAAAGGACCCCAACAGGTGACCAAAACTGGAATCATTTTACAAGACTTGAAGTTGAGAGGTTTACTGAGTGATCTGTGGAAACAGAGAAGAATGTAATCCTGCTATTAGAAGCCTTATTCAAATGTCAATAAATCAGGAGAGATGCCACTTCCACTACAGACTTGTAAGCCTCCAGAAAAACTTTTTTTTTCTTTCTGTATCCCTAAAAAATTTAGATTATAACTATATGTATTAGTTAGATAGAAATGCCATTAAAAGCATACCACAGACCAGGTGGCTTAAACAATAGAAATTTATTTCTTCACAGTTCTAGAAGCTAGAAGCCCAAGATCAAGGCTTTGGCATGTCGTTTTCCTCCTGAGGGTCTCCCTCCTGGCCTTGTAGATGGCTATCTTCTTCCTATGCTTTTACATTCTCTTCCTTTTGTGTGTATGTGTTTAAAATTCCTCTCTTACAAGGGTGCCTGTATTTTGGACATCTGTTTATTGAATGCTAAAACCTGTCAACCAAATGACCTCATTTTATCTTATTTACATTTTTAAAGACTCCATCTCTAGATACTATCACATTCTGAGGTACCAAGTGTTAGGACTTCAACATATGAATTGGATAGACTGGGGACAGAGGGTGGAGAGGTACAAAATTTAGCCTATAACACTGTACTATAGCATTTATTACAGCAGTCTGGCACTGTTTTGCACTTTTTTTCTCTAATGGGAACTTAACTGCCTTGGGATAGATATACCCTCTAATTTAAATGGATATCCTCACAATGCCTATTGCTGTTTCTTACCTATGGTGAATGCTTAATACATAAGTAATTAAATTATCAGTTCTAGCTTTCAAATGTCTATAACTAATTTCTAACAAAGGTAATTACCCACTTAGTGCTAAATGCTAATTGTTTTCTCCATTTTCACTCACCGTTAATATAATCTATCTGGGATCATTCTTCCTTTCTCCATGATAGTTAATAGAGATTAGATGGTAATGTTAGTAGAATACATATAGTTCTATCTCAATCAGAGAATATCAGTAAACAAATTAATATCAAACATATAGTTGATCTTCATTTCCCTATAAATTGCATCCTTCAATCCATTTGAATAAAAGGTCACTTTAATTCTACTATATATCCAACACTATGTCAGCAATAAAATTTTACATAAATGAGACATGCAGTGTGTAATATTACTATCTTGGAAGAATTTTATAACTCTACTTTGTAAGTACATGTGTGCATGCTAAGTCACCTCAGTTGTGTCTGACTCTATGCAACCCTATGAACTGCTGCATGCCAGGCTCCTCTGTCTATGGGATTTTCCAGGCAAGAATACTGGAGTGGGTTGCCATGCCCTCCTCCAGGGGCTCTCCCCTACCTAGGGATCAGACCTGCATCTCTTATATCTCCTGCACTGGCAGGCAGGTTCTTTACCACTAGCACCACCTGGGAAGTCCACTTTGTAGGTATTTAACTATAAAATACTTAGGAAGAATGGCAGTAATGAAAATCGTTATTTGAAGTGTAGTTATATCCATTCATTTATTCATTCATTCATCAAATATATATACATATATATTATATATATGATTTATTATATACTCCTATGAAGCAAAGTAGACTGATGGGAGTTTAAACAGAGAAGTAATAAAGAAAAACTTTAGTAAAGTACTTGCCCAAATAATGTTTGGTTGCAACTGTAGTAAGTATGACAAAAGAGACATATGAGGTGCCACAGAGCCTTACTTTACCTAACTGTAGTGGACAGGGAAAGCTTTATATAGGAAGTTTTCTTTTTCATGAAAGATCTCAAGCAAGTGGAGGAGTCACTAGATGGAGAGGAAGGAAAACCATTCAGCAGGAGGATATTATGTGCTAAGTCCCTGTGGCAAGACAGAGCTTAAACATTACTAGGGCCTGAAAGATAAGAACAGTAGGAACAGAGAGAGCTAGGAAGAATTAGGGGATCTGGAACGGAAGGCTTAAGAAGATATGTTGAAAGCTTTTATATTTTTCCCCAGGAAAATGGGAAGTCACAGCTGGGTTTTAAGGGAGAACGTGCCATGACTGGATTAGAGATTCAGAAGCACTATTTTGTTTGAGTGCTGGAGGCTAACTTTGAGAGAAACCAGAATAGATACAGTAGGTCAGCTGCAAGGTAGTCACAGTGATCACAGAGTAAAGATACCAACTTGAATTAAGTGGTAAACTGCAGATAATGACGTATTTTCAAGATGTTGAAGACAGTTTCAGAAGGACCAAAGGTGATAGTAATATGTCATATTTGAATGTCAGTTTTGTACATAATTAGGAACATTTGTATGCTTATTTCTCAAGTCAAATCCTTGTAAGGTAGAGAAAAGTAAATATACAAGCTTGATAGGAGAGTAGGTGGTTGAGACAGAGGAGAGTGACAAAAGGGAATTTTAATTCCATGAGAGACCTTTTATCACTGTTAGTTTTGAATGTTTTCTCTTAAACATTCATGTTTTTAATTTCATACCGTAATACTGTTGTTTATTATAAACTTTTTTCATTTTTCTCCCCCTAAATTTTCAGTGAAATCCTTCCTGTTGGAGGATGCACATTCTTTATTCTAAGAATTCTGCACCTCCTAATTACTAACTTTCCTCCTAGGAATCCTTGTTCTCCACTTTGAGAAGCCAAGTCATATCTTATGTCCTTTGACCCTCACAGCAATTCAGAGAAAGAGTCATTCCAGAGAGATCCATTACTAGTGTAGAGACAAGAAATTTGAGGCCTAGAGTGACCATGAATGACACCTACAACACTGATTGCTGGAAATGAGCAGAGCTAGAATTGTATAACCATCATAATACACAGTACAAATTTTTGTTTGTCAGATCTTGACAGAAGGCTGTAACAGGTTAGAGGTTAGCTAATTTATACCATCACAGTATTGGGAACATTAAAATGTAATAAAACTCAATTGGCTTCAAGTATTAAGTCCATAGAGATTCTAAAGTAGAAATAAGCATTGCCAAGAGAAAAGTGAAAAGGTCTATTTCAAAATGTAGTTATTATACAAAATCAATTGCAATTTTAATAGAAGTCATACTTTATCATAGGCAGTGTAAGAATTGCATGCTGCTGTATAAGGTAACATGGAAATAGCTGCATCATAACAAGTAAAACAAAAGAATACATCCTTGGAAATTATCAAGGACCTTGATAATTCTTGACACAATTTTTAATTTATTCATTCCATAAAAATCAAAAAAGCATAATAGGTTAGTAAGAAATAAAAACCTTCTGTATCAACTGGAAATAAAAAATAAATCTGATTTTGGAAAATACACAGGCAAGAGATCACTATAGAAAAATGAATAGTAGGTAGCAGCAAACTCTAAAGCCTATAGTTAAACTTGCTAACACCACCTTTGGCTACAAAGAAAAGTCCATTTCCTGAGTTACAATTATTTATACACAGTACATATTTGCATAAAAATAACCAGCATTTTCAGGATTGTGGATTTGCTGACTTCTCAAAGCATAGAATTTGATTATGAATAATTGCCAGTACTGTGTAGACATTTAATAGTCGATATTTAAAATGAAAAGTGAGGACCAATTCTCTTCTTTTCTTATGTTTTGTTAGAGGTACTCTTCAAATCCCATTGTTGCACATGACTTAGCAGGCTCTTTTCCCAGCCAGAGGAAAATAAGAAAAATTGAGGCTTTACCAACTTCAAAATGTGTGTCATTGAAAAATTAAAAGTCGTATTATAGTTAGTGAATGTATTTCCTTTAATTATATCCTGAAACAAAGAACTAAATAGAAACCATATTAAGTTTAGTTAACAATGAAACAAAATATGAAAACAAAACAGAAAGAATAAAAAGAACAAGAGAAGAGATGGTTGCTGCATAAAAAGAAAACTATTTTTCCTTGCCCCAGAAGAACCTAAAACAGTGTCTAAAGTCTGAATCCAAGTTGTCTGAATGTCAAATTGACAATATTTGGTTTATAACATGTCCCAAAAGAGGGGGAAAATGACCAGCCTTAGGAAAATGATGGGATTTTATGCACTGATGGAATTTATAATCTTGCCATTTGAGGAAAAAATTATTACATGGTCTTACTTGGAAATAGATACCTTTAAAATATATTTATATATAGTATAGTAGCCTGTGGGGCTTCCCTGGTGGTTTAGCAGTAAAGAATCTGCCTGCAGTGCAGAAGACTTAGGTTTAGTCCCTGGGATGAGAAGATCTACTGGAAAAGGAAATGGTAACCCACTCCAGTATTTATGTCTAGGAGATTCTTTGTACAGAGGAGCCTGGCAGGCTACAGTCCATGGAGTTACAAGAGTTGGAGATGACTTAGTGTGAGTAACCTATCAGGTAGATAGATTGCCAGAAAGAGAAACTCAGACATCAGGGTGTTAGTGTTACTGGTGTCCAACTGTACCTGTTGTCTGCCATGTCCAACTCTTTGGGACCCCATGGACTGTAGCCCATTAGGCCCCTCTGTCCGTGGAATTCTTCAAGCAAGACTACTGCAGTGCATTGCTATTCCCTTCTCCAGGGGATCTTCCTGACCCAGGGGTCTAACCCAGGGATAAAATTGCAGGCAGATTTTTTACCATCTGAGCCACCTTGGAAGCCCATAGTTTTAGTATGAGTACATTCTTAACATCACTTGAAGTAAGTATCAGAGACAGAGTAAAATGAGAAGAACTTTTATGGCAGGGTAGATAAGAGTGTGAGCTTTGGAGCTGAACTGACTTGACTCAAATTAGCCTTGTCTTTTAAAAGTTATATGACCTTCCACAATTACTTAATTTTTTAATTCTTCATCTAGAATGAGGTAAATAATACTACTGTCTCTTTAATTACTGTAAGAAATAACTGAGCAAAAGGGAACTCTTAAGTACAGAAGTGTTTACTGTTGTGACAAGGTCAGTTCAGTTCAGTTCAGTCACTCAGTTGTGTCTGACTCTTTGTGACCAAATGGACTGCAGCACACCAGGCTTCCCTGTCTATCAACAACTCCCAGGGCTTACTCAAATTCATGTCCATCGAGTCAGTGATGCCATCCAGCCATCTCATCCTCTGTCATCCCCTTCTCCTCCCACCTTCAATCTTTCCCTGCACCAGGGTCTTTTCTAATGAGTCAGTTCTTCGCATCAGGTGGCCAAAATATTGGAGTTTCAGCTTCAGCATCAGTCCTTCCAGTGAATATTCAGGACTGGTTTCCTTTAGGATGGACTGGTTGGATCTCCTTGCAGTCCAAGGGACTCTCAAGTCTTCTCCAACACCACAGTTCAAAGGCATCAGTTCTTCAGCTCTCAGCTTTCTTTATAGTCCAACCCTCACATCCACACACAACTACTGGAAAAATCATAGTTTTGACTAGATTGACATTTGTTAGTAAAGTCATGTCTCAGCTTTTTAATATGCTGTCTAGGTTTGTCACAACTTTTCTTCCAAGGAGCAAGTGTCTTTTAATTTCATGGCTGCAGGCACCATCTGCAGTGATTTTGGAGCCCAATAAAATAAAACCTGTCACTGTTTCCACTGTTTCCCCATCTATTTGCCATGAAGTGATGGGACCGGATGCCATGATCTTAGTTTTCTGAATGTTGAGCTTTAAGCCACCTCTTTCACTCTCCTCTTTCACTTTCATCAAGAGGCTCTTTAGTTCTTCTTCACTTTCTGCCATAAGGGTGGTGTCATCGGCATATCTGAGGTTATTGATGTTTCTCCAGGCAATCTTGATTCCAGCTTGTACTTCATCCAGCCTAGAGTTTCTCATGATGCGGCATATAAGTTAAATAAGCAGGGTGACAATATACAGCCTTGATGTACTCCTTTCCGGAGTTGGAACCAGTCTGTTGTTCCATGTCCAGTTCTAACTGTTGCTTCCTGACCTGAATACAGATTTCTCAAGAGGCAGGTCAGGTGGTCTGGTATCCCCATCTCTTTAAGAATTATTCACAATTTGTTGTGATCCACACCAGAAAGTCAAGACTTCCCTGGTGGCTCAAACGGTAAAGTGTCTGACTACAATGTGGGAGATCCGGGTTCAATCCCTGGGTCAAGAAGATCTCCTGGAGAAGGAAATGGCAACCCACTCCAGTATTCTTGCCTGGAAAATCCCATAGGCAGAGGAACCTGGTAGGCAACAGTCCATGGGGTTGCAAAGAGTTGGACACAACTGAGCGACTTCACTTTTACACAGTCAAAGATTTTGGTGTAGTCAATAAAGCAGAAGTAGATATTTTTCTGGAACTCTCTTGCTTTTTCTATGATCCAGTGGTTGTTGGCAATTTAATCTCATTCCTCTGCCTTTTCTAAATCCAACTTGAACATCTGGAAGTTCATGGTTCATGTACTGTTGAATCCTGGCTTGGAGAATTTTGAGCATTACTTTACTAGCGTGTTAAGATGACTGTAATTGTGCGATTATTTGAACATTTTTTGGCATTGCCTTTCTTTGGGATTGGAATGAAAACTGAGCTTTTCCAGCCCCATAGCCACTGCTGAGTTGCCCAAATTTGCTGGTATATTGAGTGCAGCATTTTCATAGCATCATCCTTTAGAATTTGAAATAGCTCAACTGGAATTCCATCACCTCCACTAGCTTTATTCACAGTGATGCTTTCCTAAGACCCACCTGACTTCACATTCCAGGATGTCTGGCTCTAGGTGAGTGATCACACCATTGTGGTTACCTGGGTCATGAAGATCTTTTTTGTATAGTTCTTCTTTGTATTCTTCCTACCTCTTAATATTGTCTGCTTCTGTTAGGTCCATACCATTTCTGTTTTATTGTGACCATCTTTGCATCAAAAGTTCTCTTGGTATCTCTAGTTTTATTGAAGAGATCTCTAGTCTTTCCCATTCTATTGCTTTCTATTTCTTTGGATTGATCACTGAGGAAAGCTGTCTTATCTCTCCTTGCTATTCTTTGGGACTTTGTATTCAAATGGGTATATATTTCCTTTTTTCCTTTGCCTTTAGCGTCCCTTCTTTTCTCAGCTATTTGTAAGGCCTCCTCAGACACCCATTTTTGCTTTTTGCATTTCTTTTCCTTGGGGATGTTCTTGATCATTGCCTCCTGTACAGTGGCACAAACCTTCATCCATAGTTCTTCAGTAACAAAGTAAACTTTGAACCAAAAAAAGTAAAAAAATTAAGAGAAAACACCCACAGTTATCAATAAATGTACACAGACATTGTAATTATTTTGTGCCTAGTCCTGTGCTTGTGATTTCTGGCACATTAATTTACTTACTGCTTACTGCTTAAAATACCTCTACAAAGTATGTATAGTTAATCAGTCACTTGCATGTTAATGATAAGCGAGGCATAGATGTCACTTTTTTTGTGGAACCTTTCAGGATCTTCTGTGACCAGGTTTGTTGCCTTTCCTAGGATTGTCTATAGTACACTCTGCTGCTCTCCATCATTTTTATTGCCATGTTGTATTGTAACTGCTTATTTTAATTTTCTGTTTTTCCACACCATACTATAAATTCCTTGATGGCAGGGTGTTTTTTCAATTCATATATCTTGAGTGTTTAGCATAGTATGCCATTAGTAGTAAATGAATAAATATACATTTGTTTAACATTCTGTGAAATTCTCTGGAACAGATTCTGTAGATTGAGTGGCCCCAAAGCCATTGCTAATCATTGTTTTCCTTTTCTCCTTTACCTTAGATCTGTAGTTAGAGTTCATGTAACTGTTCAAAAGCCCTGTCACTTGTTCAGCCATTCTTGCAGGTGGAAGTGACCACGTGACACATTGACTGTTAAACCAAATACATGAATCAACTACATGAGGAAAGTATGGTGGTATGGGAAGCTTTTGTTTTCCTGTTAAAAAGGGAATAAAGATAACAGGCCCATTACTTTATCTTTCTCTCACTTTTCTATTTTTATAGTAAATATGAGAGTCATGGCATTCATCTTAAGATCACAAAGTGATAACCATAGTCATGTGGGCTGAAATAGTGCCCCTCCACCAAAATTTGTATGTTGATGTCCTAACCTCCAGTTCATAAGAATGACTATATATGAAGACAGAATTTTCACAGAGGTAGTTAAAGTCATTGGGATGGACCCCAATCCATTCTGACTGGAGTCCTTATAAGAAGAGGAACTTGCAACATACACTCATGCACAGAGGAAAGACCACATGAAGACACAGGGAGAAGAGGACCATAAAACAAGAGAAAGGCCTCAGGATGAAGCTCACTCTGCCAACAACTTGATAATGAGAAAATCAATTTCTGTTTTAACCTGCCTAGTCTGTGGTCCTCTGTTATGGCAACCCTAGAAAGCTAATAAACATGTGGACCCAAGCCAACATCTAAGAATGACCCAGCAGGGAGACTGAACAGGCTTGGGTAGGTAAACCAGCACCAGTAACTAATTAATGTCAGACTTGCGTGAGATAAGTAACTCCTACCTGTTTGAGCCCTTTTAAGTCAGACTGTCTACTAGCTTCTGTTGCTATCTAGAACATTCTTCCTTTTTCTTTGATTCACAAGTGAATTTGACATAATTCATAGTTTGGCATGAGAAGAATTCTGTTGCCAAATCCTGGATCAATATGTTTATCTGTCAGTCTAGAAGAAGTAAAACAGCTGGATTTGGGTCAGAAAATTCAAATGGCAGCTGCAAAAGCAACTTAAGGGCAATGACAATTCAAAATAAAATTCAATAAATTTTCTTTGGAATGAATCTGTTAACAATTGAAATTCTCTCTGGAAATGTGATTGAAAGTGACTTGTCTATAAATATAGCAACATTTCAACACTTTTTATAGTTTTTTAATAAAGAGTATATGTCTGTTACTTAAAAACAAGAGCAACAATCTGACAAAGGATTTTCATAGACATGAAAATATAAGTGGCAAAGAAAAAGAAAAGAAACTCTTACAGGGCAAAGTGTGATAATAGGTCAATGAAAAATTGAAGTTGTAATAATGAGCCAAAAACCAAAAATATACCTAAATTCTGTTATTTACTGCTAAAATGTTAAATACTGGTACTGTTAGTGCATTCCTGGTAAAATGCACCCCCAGTGATAAAGTCTTTATTGCTTTCAGACAAGTGGGAAATTCAACACCAAATTTCCTCCTGAAGGTTTTCTCTTTATGACCATCCTTGATACTAGTTTTCTAAGACTAGATTCTTTAGTAAGTATTTCCTAAGGCAAACCTTATGTGTAAACACTATATTGAGAGAAGCAGTACATTCAGAGGGAAACAAGAGTGTAAAGGAAAGTGAGGCAGTGAAGAAAGGCAAGTGAGCTTAAAGTTGCATGTGACTAAACTCTCCCAGCCTCCCAGGAAATGCAGTCAGCTGCTTAGTTATGTGGAATATCTGCAGGGAGTCTCTGTGATACCACCATCTCAAAGTTGATAGGAAAGGAAGGGAAAGCAATCTCTCAGTACACTCTTCCTACTCTTTGTCTTTATTTGATCAAAGATCACTTCATGTGCTATTTCCTCTCCCAGTCCTCTGAATTTTACTAACTGATCCCTTTGGATAGCTGCTGGGGAAACTGGCTGTTCCTTGAGTCCATTTTGGCCACGCAAAAGAGCCAGAGCAGTGTCATCTCATACCATGAGGGTACAATAGAATTCTTGCTGAAGCTCCCCTCTCACTCTTGGGATGATAGGATATTTTGAAGATGAGGCAAGTGCAGTAGTGAATAAGGCTTTGAGCCTTTAGGAAGAGTGAAAGCCATCACTGGAGCTGCTCTGTGTGGGAAACTGGGAAAATGGCCAACGCCCCTGCCCAGGGTTAGAGCAGAGCTGAGAGAACTGGATGGCTCATAAACTGGCCTGAGTACAGTTCAGTTTCCATTATTTACTTGTCTGTGAGTTTACACTTTTCTTTTGGACTAATTGTGAGGCATCGTTAAACTAGCAGATTTATTTGCTTGAGGACAAACAGACTCAGTCTGTATATGCACTGTCACCATCCTTCCTATGTATATGTATGAAGTTAAACATGAGTTTTAATTGCTTGCTTCAATTTCATCATAACGTTATGCTTCAAAAACCACTTTTGAAAGATTTGTAAAGTAATCATTAAATTCTCCAGTTTTCCCCATTTTGGTTGCATATTATAGGGTGGTAAATTTTAAACCATTGAGGTTAGAATGTAAGTAAAAGTGGCAGATGTCACATCCAGGCAGAAGCAGAAATGCCCTTACATGAGTAGCATACTCTTCCTATGCTCCCGCTGGTCACAAAAGCATAAGCCAAGCTGAAGCCTGTAATGTTCAGTGACTAGAAGGAACAGATCTCCCTACCTACACACATGGGTAGGTAGCCTAGGAAAGAAAAAGAACTTTTATTATGTTAAGCTGCAAAGATTCAGGGATATTCTACTCTTGAAACATAACCTAATCAATCAGAGTCCTAAAAGGAAGCCCCTTTGGACTAGATAATTGAAGCATTTACAAAGTTGTAGTCATTAGACATTAGGTAAACTAACCAGGAATGATGTATCCTAGGCCTCATGACATTGGATAGATGTATGACAACTGTATCCGAAGGGGCAAGGAGAAGTGTTAATTTCTAGAACCTATATAGCACAGTTGTATGGAAAGGGCCTACAATAGACTGGCCTGTTCTTCAGTAGAAGAATTCTGTCAACCTGCAGTAACCTGAAGGGGAAGAATCCAGGAGAGTAAGTAACCTGCTTTCCTTTTACCTCCCAATATCCTTCCATTGATTTCTGTTGATTTGTCTGGGAATCTGGAAGACGAAAGAATCTACTGATGCAGATAATAAAATAAAGGAAACTGAATTCTGTGCATGTCACACCCCTCAACCCCCACCTTTTGTCTCCCCCCATAGCAAATCTCAAAGGAGTGAAGAGAAATGTATAGGTGATCAGGTGATCATTGTTGTTGTTATTCAATTGCTAAGTCGTGTCTGACTCTTTGTGACCCCATAGACTTCAGAGGGGCAAATGAAAATATCCTATTCTGATTTATACAGAAATTGATAATGGATGTTTCTATGATATTAAGATTAAAACATGTGGGATTAGTACAAGGACTCAGTAATAAGTAGGGAGATAACCACTATAAGAACCTGAAATGATGGTCCATGTTATGCAGGGTCAAGGCACTTGGTAACATTCCCACTTTGCTTGGAAGGCAGCTCACTTACCACATGAACTTTTAGTGCTGGAATTGAACTAATAGTGAAAAATAGAATAATAATGGTTTATAATTGTTATTGACTGTATTTCCAAGGAATCAGATGAAAAAGAGGAGTTCAAGAAAACAAATTTAAAAGAAATAGAAATAATCCACAAATTCAGGGACTTGTTTGTTTAGAAGCAGAATTGCTTTTCAATTCCAAACTATAAAAACAATAAAATGGAGAAATTCTTTGTATTAAAAGGGCCAATTAAAATTCAAACTTGTGGTGAGCATCAAATTAAGGGCTTGGCCATTAAACTCATTATTAAAACCTCTGAACAGTTTGTGGCAACACAGGGAAAGAAAAAAAATCCTTTCAATTAGTCAAATTAGAAAATAATTAAGGGTTTAGTGAAGTGAAAGTCACTAAGTCATGTCCAACTCTGCGATTCCATGGACTTTACAGTCCATGGAATTCTCCAGGCCAGAATACTGGAGAGGGTAGCCATTCCCTTCTCCAGGGGATCTTCCCAACCCAGGGATTGAACCCCAGTCTCCCACATTGCAGGCAGGTTCTTTACCAGCTGAGCCACCAGGGAAGCCTGTTTAGATTCCCTACCAAAACCTGATAGGATCATGGTACCTGCAGTTAAGTTGAGAAAAATTCATGGGTGTTTAGTCAATAACATGTGAGCAAATGAGACATGTCCATTCTGGGCAGACCTTTTAGAGACAGTGCATGGACTGCTAGGATCTTGTTCCTCTGCCATGGTAATCTAAGAAACAGGTGTCAGGATGAAGCCTCTGAAGGCCTTTGGTCCTAGTGACTATAGTGAGAAGAGCACCTTGCTGGTCTTTTAGATATGAAGCAAAAATAAGAGCAACATTGGGTTGTATTAAGTCACTGCATTTTGTGGTTATTTATTATCATCTAACATATCTTGAACAATACAATCAGCTTTATAATTGAAGTTATGCAATAAACCCAAAGAATGCTCAAACTACCACACAATTGGACTCATCTCACACGCTAGTAAAGTAATGCTTAAAATTCTCCAAGTCAGGCTTCAGGAATACGTGAACCATGAACTTCCAGATGTTCAAGCTGGTTTTAGAAAAGGCAGAAGAACCAGAGATTAAATTGCCAACATCTGCTGGATCATCGAAAAGGCAAGAGAGTTCCAGAAAAATATCTATTTCTGCTTTATTGACTATGCCAAAGCCTTTGACTGTGTGGATCACAATAAACTGTGGAAAATTCTGAAAGAGATGGGAATACCAGACCACCTGACCTGCCTCTTGAGAAACCTGTATACAGGTCAGGAAGCCACAGTTAGAACAACAGACTGGTTCCAAATAGGAAAAGGAGTACGTCAAGGCTGTATATTGTCACCCTGCTTATTGAACTTATATGTAGAGTACATCATGAGAAATGCTGGGCTGGAAGAAGCACAAGCTGGAATCAAGATTGCTTAGAGAAATATCAATAACCTCAGATATGCAGATGACACTACCCTTATGGCAGAAAGTGAAGAGAACTAAAGAGCCTCTTGGTGAAAGTGAAAGAAGAGAGTGAAAAAGTTGGCTTACAGCTCAACATTCAGAAAACTAGGATCGTGGCATCTGGTCCCATCACTTCGTGGCAAATAGATGGGGAAATAGTGGAAACAGTGGCTGACTTTAATTTTCTGGGCTCAAAAATCACTACAGATGGTGATTGCAGCCATGAAATTAAAAGATGCTTACTCCTTGGAAGGAAAGTTATAACCAACCTCAACAGAATATTAAAAAACAGAGACATTACTTTGTCAACAAAGGTCTGTCTGGTCAAGGCTATGGTTTTCCCAGTGGTCATGTATGGATGTGAGAGTTGGACTATAAAGAAAGCTGAGCGCAGAAGAATTGATGCTTTTGAACTGCGGTATTGGAGAAGACTCTTGAGAGTCCGTTGGACTGCAAGGAGATCCAACCAGTCCATCCTAAAGGAGATCAGTCCTAGGTGTTCATTGGTAGGACTGATTTTGAAGCTGAAACTCCAATACTTTGGCCACCTGATGTGAAGAGCTGACTCATTTGAAAAGACCCTGATGCTAGGAAAGATTGCAGGCAGGAGGAGAAGGGGACGACAGAGGATGAGATGCTTGGATGGCATCACTGACTCAATGGACATGGGTTTGGGTGGACTCTGGGAGCTGGTGATGCACAGGGAGGTCTGGCATGTTGTGGTTCATGGGATCACAAAGAGCCGGACATGTCTGAGCAACTGAACTGAATATAGTAGTAACTTGGGAAATCCAAACTAAAGTGAAATAGTAACAGGCAAGTACTATACAAATAGGAAAATCATGAATAACTGCAGCCAATCATGAAATAACTGGTAAGACCTTTAGCTTCATTTATACCCTTCAGAGCTTAATAGTTAGTTAGAAAAAGAAAAAGAAAATCACATAAAGTTGCGAAGAATTTTATATTTCAACTTTGTGAAATCTGTATAAATAAAATTTTTTTGCCATTGAAAATTACTGATCAGCTCATGCATTTCTAAATATTTTCAGACACTATTTTAATCTATTCAGAAAATAATGAAGATCCAAGCCTAGAGAACAAGATTTTATGAGGGTGAGATGGGATTTTTCTGATTGGTCTACATGTAACCTCTGGAATTTCAGGGAGAAATCTGTTGTATAGTATGAAATATATTTTGCTTGTTCCTGGTTCTTGGCATAGAGTTCCTAAAACCCTTGGCATTTCCTGAGTGATGGGTGTCTTTGTTATTCATAAGGAGCCTCTTTGCATCCTGCCTGTCATTATGCTAATTAGTTGACAGTGTAAACCCCTCAATAGTTTCTGGAAAACTAGAGCCAACAGCTGATTAGAGGGTAGTTCTGCTGATTCCCCAACCTCCTGGGAATGGAGCTGGAGTGGGAATGGGGCTGGAGATCAAGCTCAGTTGTCTGGGATCTATGATCTAATCAGTCATGCCTATTGTAATGAAACCTTGATTAAAAATTGAATGAAAGGGTTTTGAGAGGCTTCTGGTTTGGTGAATACATTGAGATTCAGAGCTGCTTGAGAGGGTATGGAAGCCTCACCCTATACCCAGAGCCCTGCATACTTTTTTGGATTCATCTCTTTCTATTTGACTATTCCTGAGTTGTATCCTTTATAATGAAATTGTAGTCATAAGCACACTGCTTCCTTGAGTTCTGTGGGTCATTCTAGTAAATTATCAAACCTGAGTGGCAAATTGAGGGAAGCCCCAAATTTGTAATCACTCAGACAGATGTATGGAGTACACAAAGGGCTCCATTTGTGTTGATTCCCGCAGTTTGATTGGGGTAGTTTTATAGAACTGATTCCTTCAATTATGGGATCTGGGCAAACTCAGGATAGTTAGTGTCAGAATTAAATTGAATTATTAAACCAGTCGGATGTTAGAAAACTGTTGGAAAAAAGACTTAGCTCTAGATTTAGAAAATGGCAAGTAAAGTTTAGTCTCCACATTCCCTGAAACCAAAGTATACTAGGCTGTACCTGCACTAGGATCTCCAAACATGGACAGAGCAGCCTGAGGAAAGGTACTGTATGTCTTGTGGAAAGATCATATTCTGCTGGAATAGAGAAAAGATTACTTCTTCAGAGGCTGCTAAGTCTGTGTGAAGCAGATCAAATTTCCACACATGGATAAAGCTGAAAAAGATTTATTGGTTAGCAGAGTGAGTTTCCTTCTTTTATTTTCATAATTTTGCCCTATACTCATATTTAAATTTGCTTGAATCCTTTTATTCCTATAGATGTCCTATTACTTTTGTAATGAAACATTTTTGTTTCGTGGCTGTTCCTTTTAGATTCAACTCTTTCCATGGTTATTTAACACTTAGTTTCTTTATAGGTGTATTTCAGGATACCAGTTTTTCCCTCCTCCATAGCTTGATCTAAGACCCTACCATTTTCAGTTGAGGATCTGTTTGTCCCTGTATTCATACACTTCAGTCTTACAATCTAGCCATCAGATCAGTCTGTTAGCTGGGAAATAGTCAGCATATGCTCCAAAGAAAAATAGTCTAGAATGATGGAAGTTCAGAAAGCTTCAGATACTTAGAGATACCAAAAATTTCGATATGTTAAGCAGCACATAACACCAGGAAATCACATAGAGACCATTGATTTGTAAATAAAATATCTGTCTACAATCAACAAACCGTGACTCTCTAGGGATTGGGGATTATAGGAAGCAAGATATAACCATACAGAAGAATCAAAGGACAGACTGAGTTAAGAGAGAACACACTTAAATCCTAAATGAGAATGTGGGTATTAATCAGGACATCATTCAGTACTGCTGGGAAAAATTCATAAGTCCCATCATACACTCTTTCTCACCTACAGCTAACCAGATAATTCTTTTGGCTACCAAATTCCATAAAGAAAAATTTCATCCCATTTTCATTTCCAAGTTACCAAAAAAAAAAAAAACAAAAACAAAACAACCCACAACTTTATTAAAAATGTCTAAAGGAAAAAAGGTAATTTATTGTCTTACATTTGCACTTCCCTGGTGGCTCAGACAATAAGGAATCCATCTGTAATGCAGGAGACCCAGGTTTGACCCCTGGGTCAGGAAGATCCCCAGGAGAAGGGAATGCCAACCCACTCCAGTATTCTTGCCTGGAGAATCCCATGGTCAGAGGAGCCTGATGGGCTATGGCCCATAGGGTCACAAAGAGTAGGACATGACTGAGCAACTAACACACACATACATTATCTGACATAACTGAAAAGTCCAGGAAGAGTCCCGGTCAATTCTAGCTTGATATGATGACCTAATGGGCTTCTCTGGTGGCTCAATGGTAGAGAATCCACCTGCAGTGCAGGAGACCTGGGTTCAATCCCTGGGTTGGGAAGGTCCCCCGGAGAAGGGAATGGTTACCACTTCTTTTAATAGGGGCTTCCAAGGTGGCACTAGTGGTAAAGAACCCACCTGCCAATGCAGGAGACATAATGAGACATGGGTTTCATCTCTGTGTCAGGAAAATCCCCAGGAGAAAGGCATTGAAACCACTCCAGTATTCTTGTCCAGAGAATCCCATGGACGGAGGAGCCTGGTGAGCTCCTACAGTCCATAGGATCTCAGGGTCAGACAGGGCTGAAGCGACGTAGCATAGCGTATGGAGGGCTAATGGATGTTTAGGCCAATTCTGTTGCCATCTGCGGTCTCTCCTTTTCCCTATTTTGTCTTAATTACAGTCTCCTCTTAGGAGCCACACGGCTACCACAAGGGCTTTCATTTTTCTAGAAGAGTAGGGTCTTCTATTTTAAAACTCTGATGAACATCTCAACATCTCTGTAGGCTATATCACTTCTCTGAATCAGTCAGTGTCTCCAAAGGAAAAATGATATGTTTAGATATTCTGTGACATCTGATTGACACAATAATAGAGCTGCTGGCTTCATTTTATGACTATCACAATATCCTCTTATATTCTTGAGCATTCCTAAGCAGTGTTCCTTCCAGCACTGAATAGGATATAGTACAGCTCATTAGCTTTCTACAGTGACATGTGAAGGTAAGCATTTTCGTCTAAAAACATCTAGATGGGGACTGAACTATGGACCAACGTTTGTGGATAATTAAGTTGACAGAATAAATATCAGGATTTGGAAGCTCAACTGGCCTCTTCAGGCCCAATATATATAAAAGAGTTCAGCATGCAGTCTTGCCTAGATTGATGCTGGAGAACCCAGTACCTGGGCCAAGTGCATCAAATCTATAATGCAATGCACCATGTGATTGCATGGTATCTTCTTGACTTTATTGTTATAGCGTTCAGTATCTTCTTGACTTTATTGTTATAGCATTAAAATAAAGTTCAGTTACCAAGATGTTTCTGTGAGTCAAGATAACAAGTTCTTGAACTCATTTTAGAGTCCATCCTTCCTTATACATATGACAGAGAGATATAACTAGAAGAATCAACCCCACTTGGATGTTGGTGAAAGCAGAAATAACTAATATCTATTAAGTCCTTACCATGTGTAAAACTTTTATTTTTGTTATCTATTTTATATAACTTATCTCTTCTAATTCTTCTGACAGATTAAAAAGAACATTATTACTTCTTTTCTTTTTTTTCCCCTTTTTTAAAAATTTTTAATTGGAGGATGATTACTTTACAATATTGTGTTGATTTCTGCCGTACATCAACATGAATCAGCCATAGGTATACATATGTCCCGTCCCCCTTGAACCTCCCATTTCACCATTCCACTCCTCTAGGTCATCACAGAGGACTGGTTTTGAGCGCCCTGCATCATACAGCAAGTTCCTACTGGCTATCTATTTTACACACGGCGATGCATGTTTCAATGCTTCTCTCACTCCTTCCCACCCTTTCCTTCCCTGGCAATGTCAAGCCTCTTCTTGATGTCTGCATCTCCTTTGTTGCCTGCAGACAGGCTCATCAGTATCAAATTTCTAAATTCCATATATATGTGTTAATATAAGAAATTTGTTTTTCTCTTTCTGATTTACTTCTTTCAAGTGAGTGAAACTAACGCTCAGAGAGCTCCAGTAATCTGCCTAAAATTACACAACCCAGAGTACTGTTTAAGCTTAATCTCAGGGCTTCAGTTTCTGGAAATTATTCTTTTCCTTCCTCTCTCAAGCTCTCCTTCTCTCCCTTCCTTCCATTTCCTTTCTATTTTTATTTCTCATATATATTTATTTTAGGATCTTCAAAATTGAAACCTAGAACATTTCAATGAGACAGGAAAAATTCCTCTGCCTTTTGTTCTGTTCAGGCCCTCAATGGATCAGATGATGCCACCCACAATGGGAAGAACAATCTATTTTGCTAAGTTCATTCCTTCACATGTAATCTCATCTAGAAACACAGATACCCCCCGGAAATAAGGTTTAATCTGGGCACTCCATGACCTTTCGAGTTGTCGTGTAAAATTAACCATCTCTGCAACCTTATGACACCCTTAGAAAGACTAGTTAACAAGGGAGATCACAAGAAGGGAGGCATAGCTAAGGTGTGGCCCCAGTGGATGGGTGACCCAGCTTGTTGTTGACCCCATCAGAATGCCACTCTCCAAACACCACTCAAGTCTAGAACCAGCCGATTCAACAGCTGAAAATTCCTGATTGTTTCTTGCATCTTTGTATTTTGATCACAGAAATCAAAATTCTGGATAGGAATACCTAAGTGTCTGTGCTTGGGCCTCAAGTCCACTGTATAGCAGTCTCTAGACTGGGAGAAAGGAGAAGGCAATGGCACCCCATCCAGTACTCTTGCCTGAAAATCCCATGGACGGAGGAGCCTGGTAGGCTGCAGTCCATGGGGTCGCGAAGAGTCAGACAGGACTGAGCGACTTCACTTTCACTTTTCACTTTCATGCACTGGAGAAGGAAATGGCAACCCACTCCAGTGTTCTTGCCTGGAGAATCCCAGGGACGGGGGAGCCTGGTGGGCTGTCTATGGGGTCACACAGAGTCGGACACGACTGATGTGACTTAGCAGCAGCAGCAGACTGGGAGAAAAAATATTTATTTTGCTTTACTTTTATAGCGGAAGGTGGAATAATACCTCCTACCTATATTGAAATTTCTCCAAATAAAAAGTATATACAGATGAAAAATGGCAAAAAAAAAAAAGTAAATTATCACTATAATCTAGTTGACATTTCTGTGTACTCAGTTGAGTGCAGGTATTGATATCAACCCCAATGCCATGTGGATTGAAGAAGAAGACGTGTGTGGGTTTACCACGTCTCAAGGATCAAATCCTGAGGAATATTTATTCTATGACAGCCTAATGGTTAGTCTAGGCTTTGCAGTGAATGCAAATTGTGTTGTCTGTCCATGGTTGGCCTCAAGAAGAGGTGTGTTCAGCAAGTCAGTCTGTGGCTCCAAAAACACAGAGAAAGCAGCTTCTTTGTTATCAGACTTATAAGTAGATAAGCAGCAAGCTGCAGAATAAATGTTATTTCTTCCTTTTTATCATCTTCTAGTTTAATAGTAATCTAAAGAAATTTGTAAAATCAGAAATGTTTGAAGAAAAAAAGAAGAAATCCAGTGACATTCACTATGCTATTTTAGTATATCTCCCTATGTCTTTTTGCATTTGCTTTTAAATAAGGTCATTTTATAGGTAATTAATAATTTGTGTGTATATTTGCATAAAATATTCTTGAACAGCTTTCCTTCATTCTATATATTCTCCTAAGAATGAGTTTTACTCTGTTATTTCGTGTGTGTGTGTGTGTGTGTGTGTGTGTGTGTTACTTGCTCAGTAGTGTCTGACTCTTTGCAACTCCATCGGCTGTAGCCCACCAGGCTCCTCCGTCCACAGAATTCTCCAGGCAAGAATACTGAGGTGGGTTGCCATGCCCTTCTTCAGGGGATCTTCCCAACCCAGGGATCAACCCAGGTCTCCCACATTGCAGGCAGATTCTTTACTGTTTGAGCTACCCACAGTTGTTTAAAAAGAAATATAAATTAGGAGACCTGGGTTTCCTGCATTGCAAGCAAATTCTTTACCGTCTGAGCCACCAGGGAAGTCCAAACAGAACCACATGGAGATGCCAGGGATCAAACCCAGGGCCTCATACATACAAAGCATGCACTGTACCACTGAGCTTCATCCCCTGATTACTGTTTCATAGGTGTATCTTATACTTTAACCAGGTGTTGAGCACTTAGAATCTTACCACCCTTTTGCTACATTTAAGGGATGAATTTTATCTGCCCAGGATACAATGATTCATCTTCTGGAATTTCTCTCATTTCTATTTTATTTTGGTTGCAGTACCCTGTCTTTGTCAAACAGTATATGTTCTCTCTGTGTATATATATGTGTGTGTGTGTATATATATATACACATACAGGCTTGTATATGTAGGCTTCCCTCGTGGCTCAGCGGTAAAGAATCCACTTGCCAATGCAGGAGATGTGGGTTCAATCCCTGGGTCAGGAAGATCCCCTGGAGAAGGAAATAGCAACCCACTCAAGTATTCTTGCCTGGGGAATTCCATAGACAGAAAGAGCCTGGTGGGCTATAGTCCATGGGATTGCAAAGAGTCAGACATGACTTAGTTATATATATATATATATGCTAGGCTGCACAGCTTGAAAGGTCTCAGTTCCCCATCAGGGACTGGACTCAGGCCCAGACCACCAGGGAATTC
This sequence comes from Cervus canadensis, assembly GCF_019320065.1. Lineage (NCBI taxonomy): Eukaryota > Metazoa > Chordata > Mammalia > Artiodactyla > Cervidae > Cervus > Cervus canadensis. Next base: position 36,666,760 of record NC_057404.1, read on the forward strand.
CCTATGCTTAGTATTTTTGTAAATTAATTCATAGGTAATTGGGTAGGGACCATGTAATCATGTTTTATTTCTTGGCCCTCTTGCCTCCCATACCTTATTGGACAGAGGGTGGATACTTAATTCAAGCTGAACGAATGAGAATCCCTTCCCTATAAGTTTGGAATTGAGGCCAAATGAATGTAGTCTCCAACTTGACTGCCTTCTTTTTTTTTTTTAATAATTTTATCTCTTTCTTTATGGCTATGGTCCTTGTTGCTGTGTGGGCTTTTATCTAGTTGTGGCATGCACCTTTGTTACAATGCATGGACTCATTGCAATGCCCTTTCTTGTTGCTGAGCATGGGCTCTAGGCTGCAAGGGCTGTAGTAATTGAAGCACATGGGCTTAGTAGTTGCGTCTCCCAGGCTCTGGAGCCCAGGTTCAATAGTTGTGGTGTAAGGGCTTATTTGCTCTGCAAAATGTGGGATCCTGCCAGATCAAGGATCGAACCCATGTCTCCTGCATTGGCAAGCGGATTCTTTACCACTGCATCACCAGGGAAGTACTTGACTGCCTTTTTGGACAAAGATATAAAGATATGGGCTTTATGATGTGACTATCTTTCACCTGGTAGGCTATATGAATTGTAGACAATCTGCATAGAACCATGAAATGGAATTGCTAAATTAAAAAGGTAAGAAGAGATGGAGAAAGTACTAAAGATGAGTGACCTGTTGCTTTTTAAGAGTTATTATTATAAAAAATTAACATGTGCTCTCATTGGCAGTAGTTCTAAATTTTTAATGTGCCTCAGAATCACCAAGATGTCTGTCCAGATGCTTTTGTCCAGCCCTGAAATATTTTAACCTAGTGTGTTTTGAGTGGGCCAGGAATTTAAATATCTATTAAGCATTCCTGTTCATTGTAGTACAGGTGGTATGAGAATCAGTTTGAAAAGTGCTGCACTTTATATGAGCTCCTTTCTTCCAGGCTTCTTTCCCTGATCATTGTCATCTAACTGCTTCCCAAGAAACAAATCTTTTTAAGCACTATATGTGTTTACTACATATAATATTATGTGAAACAGGTAAAAAAATTATCTCTCTGCTTCTTCTCTGTCCAGTTACCTATCAACCACATATCTAAATCCCCCCAAAATAAAATAGTAATATAATGTATTTTATTTAAATTGGAATTGGAGCTACTCATTCAGTTAAGGCTGTGTATTTTGAAAGCTGTTGTTCTCCAAAAGGAAAAAAAAAAAAAAGCCATCATTCCTATTAGATTTCCATCCTAAAGACAAAAGGAAACTTATAGTGAAATTACCTCTTAAGAATCACACATATAAACTCCTCACTGTAAAAGGCAAATTCACAAAACAAGTACACACAAAGTCTTTGGCATGCAGTTTGTAAAGTTTTATGACTTTGTACTTATTCTTAGAAGGTAACTTTGATGCCTTTAGCAAATGTTAGTTGCCTGGTCCCATTAGGATATGATGGCAAGACACAGAATTAACCTAAATTTCAATCTATAAAGCAGAATATTTTTATTTTATTAGCAGGTAAATTCTAGTAATGGAATACATTCAATCTTCTAAACATGGAAGGATATTTCATTTCATTTAAAAGATTGCAGTGAGAGTTAATGAGGAAGCATATTATCTGATCTGTGTTTATATTCTCTTCCTTTTATCTTCATTGTTAGCTTCTTGCATCTTATTCTTCAGGATAGATACTAATTTGCCTAACTTTTATTATAGCCCAAATATGCCATAAATAAACACGGTATACAATAAGGAGAGTTGTTTATTCTCTCTAAGTCATTCAGCTTCCTTCTGTTACAGGCAGCAAAGTCAAGCCAAATAAATCTTGGGATGCACTATGAATTCATCACACAAAGCACGTATTAAGGCTTATAAGCTAGAACTGTTATTAACATTTTAGCCACTAAACCTGCTTAATTAAATGCAATTGTATTTTCCTCACATTATAGCAATTGCACACTAACCATATTGCCTTTCCTGTCCTAGAAAAGAAAGCTTCATTCCAGTGTAAGTTTAGAATTTCAAATATTATCTTTGAGATGAATTAGGTCATCTTCCTTTACCAAGGAAAGAAATAAGGAATATCAGTATGTTTATTTGGGAGTAGTGCCAGACTAAAGTTTGATACAACATATTGAGGGACTTTCTATAGATCACTTAATTAATGAATTACCATGTAAATGCTACTCTTTGTCAGTTTTGTATTCTTTTTCTGTAAAATGAAAGATATACTCAGGAATAGTCAAGTCAAACTAGTCATACAAGAAATATAGTTTTAATAATTAGGCAATAAAAATTTGAATTTGCAAATTTAAGTGCTTTGCATTTCACTAGGATCTAGGTCAGGCGATTACATATGTATTTAATATGCAGACATTGTGCATTGGAGAAATACAAAGGTAATTCAGAAATGCAATTAAATGCAAAATAACTGAAACATACATATAAATTGCATTTTATGATATTAGAGGAAGGAAAGAACTATCTTCTTCCTGTAGATCTAAGAAGACATAATTGAAGGAGTAATACATTATCTAGACTTTTGAGGATGGTTACAACTTGTGCAGGAAGAGAAAATGTTAGTTAAGATTTAGGGAACCCTATAAGCTGTGACACAGATATAAGAAGGAGAAAGGAGTCTGATTGAATTTAACAGAAGTAAAGACTTCAAGATGGGAAGTACTAAAAACAATTTTTTTAAAAAAGTAGTTGGAAGGAAATCATTAAATTAAATGTCAGACAGAGTCTAAACTTTTTTGTAGAGGATAAGGAGCCATTAGAGTTTTTGAAGAGTGAACAGAAGGGATACTGAACCTATATCTTTCATTTCACATGTTGTGCATTTTAAACTCTTTTCAAGTCTGTGCTGATCAATCATAATTTCTCATGATCATGGTCAGAACCACAATGTAGGCTTGAACCAGCCTTTCAGTTAGCTCTCTTTAGCCTAGATGATACGTTTAGGACAGGAATATAATTGAAGGGTAGACCTTGACAGCTGTGTCCTTAACCAGTATCCCCTGATCTATGCTGGCAAAAGTGAAGTGTTATATATGCATTCAAAACTAAAAGGTTCTATAGCTTATTTGATGGTGATGGAGTATGTGTGTGCTTAAGGTAACTTTAGCAATACAATTCTTGGCTTTAGTGTGAGGAGCTATTTCTTCAATGGACTATCAGTTGTCACTCTTATTGCCTTTAAAAAATTTGGTAATTATATTATTGCTCTGAATAAGGCAGAAACACAGTTATATCAGTATTTATTATATTACTATTCAGGTTGTTTTTATATCCTGGAACTATATCAATTGTGTGCAATATAAATTATGCTATTTCTCTGACAGGACAGGGCATAAATGAAACATACTGGCTATTCACAGTGTGTACTGGTTGCTTACAGTTCCATTTGTGGAAAAATATACGCCTCTCTGACAACTTCATAGATTTATTCATGAAGCACTTTAGTTTAAGTGTGAAAAGTTACAGGCACGCCCACCAGAATTTTAGGATCTCCTTTCATTGTACGTCAACCATTTCAGTGTAAGATATAACTCGGCATAATGAGCCTTAGCCTGAGGGGGAGCAAACTTACCAAATATAGAAAAAGATAAATTTGGCTGTTCAGGTATTACCATAGTGAGATTAATATGATGTAAAGTTTCTCTGCCTCATTTAGATGCTTTATTATCAGCTTCTAGCTTGCCTATGTATTTCAGAATGGACATAGCTCTAGGATTAATAAATTTAAAGTATTTTAATGGAGACATGCTTCATACTTTCTTTGTTGTGATATTCCTAAGGAAAAATGTTGTAATGTTTCAGAAATGAATGAAATTCCAATGATTTTACAAGATTCCCAGAAATGTATTTAAAAGCAATTTTGCTTTAGGTAGTAGATATTAGAAATAGTTTTGTGGAAAATGAGATCTAAAATCAATGATATAAAGTTAGTGTAATCTGCTTTAGACCAAGATTTCTAAACTTCAGCACTATTGACATTTGGGGTCAGAAGCTTCTCTGTTGTTAGGAGACTCTCCTGTGTTTACCAGCATCTTTAGTCTCTACCTCCTAGATTCAAGTAGCACCCCTAAAGTCATGAAAACCAAAAGTATTTCCAGCCAGTGCCAAATGACCCATGTTTGAGAACCAGAGTATATGCCAATTCATTAATTATCATGGCTTTGTGTAACACATTAACCCTAAAATAAGCAATTTCTATGGGTCAAGAATTTAGATATGGCATAAATGGGTCCTCTCCTTAAGAATCTCTCCAAAGGCCACAATCAAGTTACTGGCAAGAGTGGAAGGTCTCATCTGAAGGTTCAACTGGAGAAGAATCTGCTTCTGAATGTTTAGTTTTTGGCAGCATTTAGTTCCTGTAGAATGGTTCCTGGAGAGATGAGGGCCTCAGTTCCTTGCTGGCTATTGTCTGGAGGCCATCTCATGTGGACCTCTTCCATATGGCAACTTTCTTCATCAAATTGTGCAAGGTGAGAAAGCAATACTGAGAATCTCCCAACAATACGGAAGTCACAATCTTTTGTAATATGATGTAGTATCCCTCAATGTCCCTATATTCTATTAGTAAGAATCATTACTAAAGGAGACAGGATTAATAAGTCTGTGAACACTAGGAAGTGGGAAGTATTAGGGGGCCATCTTCAAGTCTGCTTACCATGAAAGAATTGCTCAAGTCAAAATTGATATTTTATGAAGAATTAGCATTTTAAGACATCAAGTTCACCCTCCTTTTACCTTCATCTAACAGAGGAAGAAAATTATCCAGAGTGGTTTGACTCATGTAAGTAACAAGGAATTACATAATTATTTCAGTTAGATCTCTTTCACTGTATTTTTCAGATTAAAATATTTTTGACCACAACTTATAGTGAGCAGCTCATTTAATATCATGTCCCAGAATACACACAGATATGTATATTTCTGTGTGTATAGTAAGCATTTCACCAAATATTATTCACCTCCTGATCTATTTGGATTCTATATTTTTTCTCCATTCCATCCTATGTTATCGTATCCTATCCTGTCTTATTCTGTCATATTTTATGCAATTACATTTTCCAAAATGAGGTACCAGGTCTACTAAGTCATTACAATTATTTTATGACTTACTGATTGGTATTATGGAAATGAGTCACCTACTCTCAAGTTGCTGGTGAAATGTTGCTCAAGTTCTCATATTAGTCATATTTACAAGATCAAAGTCAGTCTAAAACAACATAATTAGAATTAAATCTCCCATTACGTGTTGTCACCATCACCATCTAAGCAACATAGTTTTAAAAGCAGAAGTCAGAATGGAAACAACCTAACTGTTCATCAGTGAATGAATGGATAAAGAAAACATGATGAATACATATATATCACAACCATTTATAGCACAATTACATATATATATATTATATATATACTCTTGAGCCATAAAAAAGAATGAAATCTTCCCATATGTGATAACACAGTTGGACACTGAGGGCATTATGCTAAGTGAAATTAGTCAGACAAGGAAAGACACATACCATAAGATTATTGCATATGGAATCTTTTTAAAAACCTCATAAATAGAACAGATTGGTAGTTGCCAGAGGTGGGAGGATGAGGAGTAGGGAAATGGGTGAAGGGAGTCAAAAGGTACAAACTTCTAGGTATAAAATAAATAAGTCATGGGATGTAGTGTACAGCATGACAACTGTGTTAATAATAATGTAATTCCACAAAGCTTTTTTGCATATTTGAAAGTTTTTAAGAGAGTATCTTAAAAGTGCTCACCACAAGAAAAAAATTCTAACTATGCATAGTGATGGATGTTAATAAGACATTGTGGTGGGCATCTCACACTATATGCAAATATTGAATCATCCTTTTGTTCAGCTGAAATCAAAGTTACATATTAATTATACCTCAATAGAAATTGGCACATAAAAAATAAAAGCAAAAGTCAGAGAAAAGCTTTTCCTTCTATCAGATTATCTTCATTTATTACTTCTCATATATATGACATTGTTAAGTGTTATGGTACTAAAATAAACTTCTCTTTCTTTCCTTTATGTCACTGGAGATGCAAGCATATTTTTGTCCATTTAGTTTCTGCTTCTTAGTGATTTATATAAATAATTAGTGTGTACTTCCCAAGTGTAAAATCCTTCTCTAATACACCTCACTCTTTTCATATAGAATTATCTCAAAATCTAAACTGTATCCTGACAACACTGACTTTTTACAGAAGAAACCCAGTAAATACAAAACTGTTTTACTTTCATTCAATGTTGGTCCCAAAGACAACAACATATATCAGGGGGAGGGGAAGGGGGTGCAGACAAGAGTCCACTGGTTAAACCTCATTGACATCTCTGAGAGTCAGCTTTTTAAAAAGAACTTTTTGCCCCTAGAAAATACTAGAATTATTTCTTTCTCATTGAATGCCAATACACTGAGGAGGAGTGTATTTTCTTGATGTTTAAATATTTACTAATCTGCAGGCATAACTGCTACTACCAATACTACCAAGTGAGTTTGGCAGTGACCCTTCCATCCCCAGGGTATTTCCAGCGAACAATACCATCTGTTAACACGTCTAAATAACTTTACAGATCATCTATGGGCACGGGGGCAGTGATGCTAACTGGCACATTAAAGAAATGTACCTGAGACCTTGGCCTTATTAGCACTTTGAATGCTAACCAGGGATCTATGAAAAGAAAGTGAAGCCAGTCAGCACTTTTTGTCTTTGGATTATGTCAAAGCTTAGAATTATTTCTTAATGTAAAAAAAAAAGTACACAACTGTTTAAATATGAAAGTGAAATTGCGTATCTTTGCATTTCTGGAAGGCTGGTGGAAAAGAAAGAAAAAAGATTAAATTATATATTACTTACATCATTTTAAAAATCTTGGAAAGTGTAGCAAACAAATTTGACCTTTAGGTTTCAAATTTTAGATATTTGTACATAGTCCCTTGTTTGCAGGCAGCATATTCCACTATAAATATTATAACTTTAAAAAGAAATCAGTCTATGCCATCTTTTTGTTATCGCTTCAACCTTTTGTTCTATCCCCTCACCCATCTACACTGGAGATCTGCAAACTGTCTCCCAGGGTATTTTTCCAGATGGAATCTCTCTGAGTGTGCCCCACAGGAGGCACTGCTGGCAGATAAGAAACATCCACAGTCCCCTCTGCGTCTTTCTGTCTCTGTCTCCCTGCCCCTCCTCTTGCTCTCCCTCACACCCACTTCCACTCTAGCTCTTTTTCTTATTGCGGCACTGCTTCTGGAGCGTTGGCCACCAAAGGTGGGAGTCTCTCCTGTGTGCCAGGGTCTGGTACTAACATTTCTACCCTTGTATTCTGCACCCCTTCAGATAATAGTGGCTTCTCACGATTTCTAATTTCTGAATTAATACACATTTCAATTTTTCTTCTTTTCCATTTTCAAAACCTGCATAACTAATTCCCTTTGTTAAATTATTTTCTATTAGAAATACATAATATGGTTTCTGTTTTCCTGGTTATAGGCTGCCTTGATACAGCTTAAGTTTAAATATTGCCTTTGGCTGCTAACTAGATAGATAATCCTGGATGTGTTATTTAAATATTTTAAGCTTTATCTTTATCTCTGAATAAAAGATAGATAAAATAATATCCACATTGTAGTGCTGTTGTGAAGTTTAATAAGATGGTATATTTAATGTACATGGCACATGGTAGGTATTAAAAAAACTATTAGGAAGAATCCTTGTATTAATAATGAGCTTCCCAGGTAGCTCAGATGATAAAGAATCCACCTGCAATGCAGAAGACTGAGGTTTGATCCCTGAGTCAGGAAGATTTCCTGGAGGAGGGCATGGCAACCCACTCCAGTATTCCTACCTGGAGAATCCCGTGGACAGAGGAGCCTGGCAGATTACAGTTCATAGGGTTGTAGAGAGTCGGACACAGCTGAATGACTATCACTTTCATTTTATATTAATAACAGATATTTCTGTAGAACTGTAGAATATTTATTTGTTTGTTTTATTTTTGGCTGTGCTGGGTCTTCATTGCTGCTTGCAGTGAGTGAACCAGGTCTACTCTCTGGTTGTGGTACACAGACTCCTCATTGCAGTGACTTTTCTCACTGCAGAGCATGGATTAATAGGGAGCAGAGGCTTCAGTAGTTGTGGGAATCATGCTTAGCAGTTGTGGCTCGTGGACTCTAGCAGATTACAGTTCATAGGGTTGTAGAGAGTCGGACACAGCTGAATGACTATCACTTTCATTTTATATTAATAACAGATATTTCTGTAGAACTGTAGAATATTTATTTGTTTGTTTTATTTTTGGCTGTGCTGGGTCTTCATTGCTGCTTGCAGTGAGTGAACCAGGTCTACTCTCTGGTTGTGGTACACAGACTCCTCATTGCAGTGACTTTTCTCACTGCAGAGCATGGATTAATAGGGAGCAGAGGCTTCAGTAGTTGTGGGAATCATGCTTAGCAGTTGTGGCTCGTGGACTCTAGAGCATGCTTTGGGAAGTTGTAGTTCATGGGCTTAGCTTCCCCGCAGCTTGTGGAATCTTCCCAGCCCAGAAATAGAACCTGTGTCCCCTATATTGGCCAGCAGATTCTTTTTTTTTTTTTTTTTAATTTTTTCATTTAATTTTATTAGTTGGAGGCTAATTAGTTTACAATATTGTAGTGGTTTTTGCCATACATTGACATGAATCAGCCATGGATTTACTTGTGTTCCCCATCCCGATCCCCCCTCCCAACTCCCTCCCCATCCCATCCCTCTGGGTCATCCCAGTGCACCAGCCCCGAGCATTTGTCTCATGCATCCAACCTGGACTGGCGATCTGTTTCACACTTGATAATATACATGTTTCGATGCTGTTCTCTCCACTGGACCACAGGGAAGTCCTGTAGAATTTTCTTTTGATCCAGGCTTTCATCTTTAAAGATCCAGTATTGGATCAGGACCAAGCTTGGATGTGAGCCAGATTGAGTGACCTGTCCTGCACAGGTCTTTGTGTACAGGATATGGAAGGTGTTTATTTTTCAAAGACAAATATATATATATATATATATATATATAAAAATTATATATATATATATATGGATACATGTATATATATATAATACATTCACAGCCTGTCTTTTTTGACTGTCTTTTGGTAATAATTTTAGATTCACAGGATGTGGCAAAAATAGTAGAGAAACATCCCACGTATCCTCACCATTTTTTCTAACAGTAACATTTTACATATCTGTAGCACAATATCAAAACCAGGAAATTGATTGGTATAATGTATGATAGAGTTTTATGTCATTTTATCACATGTATATATTTATATAACAGCCACCAAAATCAAGATAAAGAACAGTTTCATCACCATAAAGAAGCTTTACCTTCTTTTAAATCCCTTTACAATTTACAATAGCATTGTCTTAAGTAGAGACATACGTAGAGAACCACATCCAAAAATCCCTTACATAGAGAACCACATCCAAAAAAGAAATAAGTTTTGCTTCAGCCAACAAGCACAATTTAGAAACTCATCAGGAGAAGGAAAATGTATGCTATTTGTCCATATTTTTTTTCTTTCTGTTCTTTCTTTATGTTCTAAGATTTGTTGTTTCTATTACTATCAATTTTAATTGTCCTTTTCTGCCTCAAGAGCTACTTTTAGCCATTGTTTTAGGGCAGATGTGCTGATGACAAACTCTCATAGTTTTGATTCTCTTGAGAATAATTTGATTTCCCCTGAAGTATATTTAATTGGACATAGACATCTAGAGCATTGTAACCTTTTTTCTAATGTATGTAAGGTATTATTTTTCCTATGCTTTTTTCAATAATTTTTTTCTGTCTTTAGTTTTCAAAAATTAAGTTATAATTGGTTTTGACATGACACTCTTTAGGTTTATATAGTTTATGGTTCACTCAGCTTCTTGAATCCATAAGTTTGTTATTTTTGCTGAATACGGAACTTTTTTCTACCATTATTTCTCTGAATAAATTTTCAGCCATGCTCTTTTTCAATTCTGTTTTTGAGAATCCTGTAATATTAATATCAAATCTTTTCTTATAGTCCCACATAATCTCAGAGCTTGTGTACTTTGTTTTTCAACTCATTTTTCTCTCTTGTTTATATTAAATAATTTATATTGATCTATCTTCAAGTTCAATAACCTCAGATATGCATATGATACCACTCTAATGGGAGAAAGTGAAGAGGAACTAAAGAGCCTCTTGATGAGGGTGAAGGAGGAGAGTGAAAGAGCTGGCTTAAAACTAAATACTAAAAACAACTAAGATCATGGTATCTGGCCCCATTCAGTTCAGTTCAGTTCAATCGCTCAGTTGTGTCTGACTCTTTGCAACCCCATGAATCGCAGCACGCCCAGCCTCCCTGTCCATCACCAACTCCCGGAGTTTACTCAAACTCATGCCCATCGAGTCGGTGATGCCATCCAACCATCTCATCCTCTGTCGTCCCCTTCTCCTCCTGCCCCCAACCACTCCCAGCATCAGGGTCTTTTCCAACGAGTCAACTCTTCACATGAGGTGGCCAAAGTATTGAGTTTCTGCTTCAGCATCAGTCCTTCCAGTGAACACCCAGGACTGATCTCCTTTAGGATGGACTGGTTGGATCTCCTTGCAGTCCAAGGGACTCTCAAGAGTCTTCTCCAACACCATAGTTCAAAAGCATCAATTCTTCAATCCTCAGCTTTCTTCACAGTTCAAGTCTCACATCCACACATGACCACTGGAAAAACCATAGCCTTGACTAGATGGACCTTTGCTGGCAAAGTAATGTCTCTGCTTTTTAATATGCTATCTAGGTTTGTCATCACTTTCCTTCCAAGGAGCAAGTGTCTTTTAATTTCATGGCTGCAATCACCGTCTGCAGTGATTTTGGATACAAAAAAACATAAAAGTCTGACACTGCTTCCACTGTCTCCCCATCTATTTCCCATGAAGTGATGGGACCAGATGCCATGATCTTAGTTTTCTGAATGTTAAGCTTTAGACCAACTTTTTCACTCTCCTCTTTCACTTTTATCAAGAGGCTTTTTTTTTCACTTTCTGCCATAAGGGTGGTGTCATCTGCATATCTAAGGTGATTGGTATTTCTCCCGGCAATCCTGCTTCCAGCTTGTGCTTCTTCCAGCCCAGCGTTTCTCACGATGTACTCTGCATATAAGTTAAATAAGCAGGGTGACAATATACAGCCTTGAGGTACTCCTTTTTCTATTTGGAACTGGTGTGTTGTTCCATGTCCAGTTCTAACTGTTGCTTCCTGACCTGCATACGGGTTTCTCCATTACTTCATGACAAATAGAGGGGAGAAAGGTGGAAGTAGTGACAGATCTCCTCTTCTTGGGCTCTAAAATCACTGCAGATGGTGACTACAGCCATGAAATCAGAAGACATTCGCATCTTGGCAGGAAAGCTATGACAAACCTAGACAGTGTGTTGAAAAGCAGAGGCATTACTCTGCCAGCAAAGGTCCATATAGTCAAAGCTGTGGTCTTCACAGTGGACATGTATAGTTGTGAGAGCTACACAACTAAAGAAGGCAGAGCACCGAAGAATTGATGCCTTCGAACTGTAGTGCTGGAGAAGACTCCTGAGAGTCCCTTGGACATGAAGGAGATCAAAACAGTCAATCTTAAGAGAAACCAACCCTGAATACTCATTGGAAGGACTGATGCTTAAGCTGAAACTCCAGTATTTTGGCCACCTGATGCAAACAGCTGATTCATTGGAAAAGTCCCTGATGTTGGGAAAGATTGAGGGCAGAAGGAGAAGAGGGCATCAGAGGATGAGATGGCTGGATGACATCACTGATGCAATGGACATGAACTTGGGCAAACTGGGAGATAGTGAAGGACAGGGAGGCCTGCAGTGCTTCAGTCCATCGGTTTACAAAGAGTTGGACAAGACTGTGCAACTGAACAACAACATCTTCAAATTCACTGATTCTTACTCTGCCCTTTAGATTATGTTATTGAGCACATTCATTGAGGCTTTTGTCGCTGTTGTTATTTTTTGTTCTAAACTTTGCTTACTATTTACATTTTATATTTCTTCATCTATACTTTTTATTTTTTAATATGTTCTTACTAAGTATATATAGGCTTCTCCAGTGGCTCAGCAGTAAAGAATCTGCCTACAATATAGAATATGAGGTTTCAATCCCTGTGTGGGGAAGATCCCCTGGAGGAGTGTAAGGCAACCCACTCCAGTAGTCTTGCCTGGAGAATCCCATTGACAGAGGAGCCTAGAGGTCTATGGTCCATTGAGTCACAGAGTCAGACACATCTGTAGTGACTGAGCAGGCACCAAATACATAATTTCTCTTTGAAGCCCTTTTATGATGTCTGCTTTAAAGTCTTTGTCAGATAACTTGTGTTATCTCAGTGTTAGCATCTGTAATGGCCTTTTTTCTTTTTTTTATTTTTTCTTTTCTTTTATTTTTTTTTGGGGGGGTTTTGTCATACATTGATATGAATCAGCCATAGAGTTACACGTATTCCCCATCCCGATCCCCCCTCCCACCTCCCTCTCCACCTGATTCCTCTGGGTCTTCCCAGTGCACCAGGCCCAAGCACTTGTCTCATGCATCCCACCTGGGCTGGTGATCTGTTTCACCATAGATAGTATCCATGCTGTTCTTTTGAAATATCCCACCCTCACCTTCTCCCACAGAGTTCAAAAGTCTGTTCTGTATTTCTGTGTCTCTTTTTCTGTTTTGCATATAGGGTTATCATTACCATCTTTCTAAATTCCATATTTATGTGTTAGTATGCTGTAATGTTCTTTATCTTTCTGGCTTACTTCACTCTGTATAAGGGGCTCCAGTTTCATCCATCTCATTAGGACTGATTCAAATGAATTCTTTTTAACGGCTGAGTAATATTCCATGGTGTATATGTACCACAGCTTCCTTATCCATTCATCTGCTGATGGGCATCTAGGTTGCTTCCATGTCCTGGCTATTATAAACAGTGCTGGGATGAACACTGGGGTGCACGTGTCTCTTTCAGATCTGGTTTCCTCGGTGTGTATGCCCAGAAGTGGGATTGCTGGGTCATATGGCAGTTCTATTTCCAGTTTTTTAAGAAATCTCCACACTGTTTTCCATAGTGGCTGTACTAGTTTGCATTCCCACCAACAGTGTAAGATGGGTTCCCTTTTCTCCACACCCTCTCCAGCATTTATTACTTGTAGACTTTTGGATAGCAGCCATCCTGACTGGCGTGTAATGGTACCTCATTGTGGTTTTGATTTGCATTTCTCTAATAACGAGTGATGTTGAGCATCTTTTCATGTGTTTGTTAGCCATCTGTATGTCTTCTTTGGAGAAATGTCTGTTTAGTTCTTTGGCCCATTTTTTGATTGGGTCATTTATTTTTCTGGAATTGAGCTGCAGGAGTTGCTTGTATATTTTTGAGATTAATCCTTTGTCTGTTGCTTCATTTGCTATTATTTTCTCCCAATCTGAGGGCTGTCTTTTCACCTTACTTATAGTTTCCTTTGTTAGTGCAAAAGCTTTTAAGTTTCATTAGGTCCCATTTGTTTAGTTTTGCTTTTATTTCCAATATTCTGGGAGGTGGGTCGTAGAGGATCTTGCTGTGGTTTATGTCGGAGAGTGTTTTGCCTATGTTCTCCTCTAGGAGTTTTATAGTTTCTGGTCTTACATTTAGATCTTTAATCCATTTTGAGTTTATTTTTGTGTATGGTGTTAGAAAGTGTTCTAGTTTCATTCTTTTACAAGTGGTTGACCAGTTTTCCCAGCACCACTTGTTAAAGAGGTTGTCTTTTTTCCATTGTATATCCTTGCCTCCTTTGTCAAAGATAAGGTGTCCATAGGTTCGTGGATTTATCTCTGGGCTTTCTATTCTGTTCCATTGATCTATATTTCTGTCTTTGTGCCAGTACCATACTGTCTTGATGACTGTGGCTTTGTAGTAGAGTCTGAAGTCAGGCAGGTTGATTCCTCCAGTTCCATTCTTCTTTCTCAAGATTACTTTGGCTATTCGAGGTTTTTTGTATTTCCATACAAATTGTGAAATTCTTTGGTCTAGTTCTGTGAAAAATACCGTTGGTAGCTTGATAGGGATTGCATTGAATCTATAGATTGCTTTGGGTAGAATAGCCATTTTGACAATATTGATTCTTCCAATCCATGAACACGGTATGTTTCTCCATCTGTTTGTGTCCTCTTTGATTTCTTTCATCAGTGTTTTATAGTTTTCTATGTATAGGTCTTTTGTTTCTTTAGGTAGATGTACTCCTAAGTATTTTATTCTTTTTGTTGCAATGGTGAATGGTATTGTTTCCTTAATTTCTCTTTCTGTTTTTCATTGTTAGTGTATAGGAATGCAAGGGATTTCTGTGTGTTAATTTTATATCCTGCAACTTTACTATATTCATTGATTAGCTCTAGTAATTTTCTGGTAGAGTCTTTAGGGTTTTCTATGTAGAGGATCATGTCATCTGCAAACAGTGAGAGTTTCACTTCTTCTTTTCCTATCTGGATTCCTTTTACTTCTTTTTCTGCTCTGATTGCTGTGGCCAAAACTTCCAACACTATGTTGAATAGTAGTGGTGAGAGTGGGCACCCTTGTCTTGTTCCTGATTTCAGGGGAAATGCTTTCAATTTTTCACCATTGAGGGTGATGCTTGCTGTGGGTTTGTCATATATAGCTTTTATTATGTTGAGGTATGTTCCTTCTATTCCTGCTTTTTGGAGAGTTTTAATCATAAATGAGTGTTGAATTTTGTCAAAGGCTTTCTCTGCATCTATTGAGATAATCATATGGTTTTTATCTTTCAATTTGTTAATGTGGTGTATTACATTGATTGATTTGCGGATATTAAAGAATCCTTGCATTCCTGGGATAAAGCCCACTTGGTCATGGTGTATGATTTTTTTAATATGTTGTTGGATTCTGTTTGCTAGAATTTTGTTAAGGATTTTTGCATCTATGTTCATCAGTGATATTGGCCTGTAGTTTTCTTTTTTTGTGGCATCTTTGTCTGGTTTTGGAATTAGGGTGATGGTGGCCTCATAGAATGAGTTTGGAAGCTTACCTTCCTCTGCAATTTTCTGGACGAGTTTGAGTAAGATAGGTGTTAGCTCTTCTCTAAATTTTTGGTAGAATTCAGCTGTGAAGCCATCTGGCCCTGGGCTTTTGTTTGCTGGAAGATTTTTGATTACAGTTTCGATTTCCTTGCTTGTGATGGGTCTGTTAAGATCTTCTATTTCTTCCTGGTTTAGTTTTGGAAAGTTATACTTTTCTAAGAATTTGTCCATTTCATCCAAGTTGTCCATTTTATTGGCATAGAGCTGCTGGTAGTAGTCTCTTATGATCCTTTGTATTTCAGTGTTGTCTGTTGTGATCTCTCCATTTTCATTTCTAATTTTGTTAATTTGGTTCTTCTCTCTTTGTTTCTTAATGAGTCTTGCTAATGGTTTGTCAATTTTGTTTATTTTTTCAAAAAACCAGCTTTTAGCTTTGTTGATTTTTGCTATGGTCTCTTTAGTTTCTTTTGCATTTATTTCTGCCCTGATTTTTAAGATTTCTTTCCTTCTGCTAACTCTGGGGTTCTTCATTTCTTCCTTCTCTAATTGCTTTAGGTGTAGAGTTAGGTTATTTATTTGGCTTTTTTCTTGTTTCTTGATGTAAGCCTGTAATGCTATGAACCTTCCCCTTAGCACTGCTTTTACAGTGTCCCATAGGTTTTGGGTTGTTGTGTTTTCATTTTCATTCATTTCTATACATATTTTGATTTCTTTTTTGATTTCTTCTATGATTTGTTGGTTATTCAGAAGCGTGTTATTTAGCCTCCATATGTTTGAATTTTTAACAATTTTTTTCCTGTAATTGAGATCTAATCTTACTGCACTGTGGTCAGAAAAGATAACTGGAATGATTTCAATTTTTTTGAATTTTCCAAGACCAGATTTATGGCCCAGGATGTGATCTATTCTGGAGAATGTTCCGTGTGCACTTGAGAAAAAGGTGAAGTTGATTGTTTTGGGGTGAAATGTGCCTTTTTTCATTCAAGCTATTAGTATCATTGCTTTTAGTGTGAAAAGTTACTTTTAATTGTATCCCGGACATTTGGGGTATTATACTGTAAAGCCCTGTGTCTTATTTAAATCTTGTTTATTCAGGTCTCCACTGACATTGTGTCACAGAGGAAGAGGGTGTGCAGCCTGGCCTGGGAGTCTAGGTTCTCCATGAGGCCTACACCAACACCATGAGGGTAGTAAGCTCAGTACCACCAGGTAGGGATAAAAGGCCCAGCTTCCCACTCAGTCTCCCCTGATCCCCACCTGGTGGGGAAGCGGAGTGGGTAGGAGAGAAATGTGAGGGGTAGTGCTCACTACAATGTTGGTGAACATCTGCATAACCTCACTCAGCTTTTACTGGCAAGGGTGTGTTGAGGCATGTCTTTTATTGGTGCTCTTTGGCACCAATATGGTGCCAAATATGGACTTATTGACTGAAAGTTTTCTCTGTTGATATATTATTTTGACCTTTTCCTTGTCCATTGACTAGAGCACGACAGTTTATTGTTTTATTTGTTTTCTGGTATGCTCCCTTTGGTGTTTCCATGTTTCTGGTCTTAGCTCCCAGTTCTGGATATATGAGGCAAAAAGAAGACTCTGAGAACTTCACTGAGTTGTTTCATGGTCTCCAAGATCCCTACATGTCTGCCCTCTTCTCTCCACCTTCTAGGGTTTTCTAATTTTTTTTGTATTTGTATAATCTCCAGAGTTTTTAACTACTCATCAGGAGCAATAAAGAGAATCGAATTTATCCCATTTTTAATCCAGAATCAAAAGTCCCTAGCCTGGCTGATTATAAAAGTATAATGCATTTCCAATAAATAGTGCTTATCAAAAATTTTAAAGATGTTGTTTCAATGTAAAACAGTAGTCAGGGGTTATAATTTCAAAAGTAAATGTTGTTTAACAGTGATACAGTAATAAAATTCAAGCATCTCAGCACTTGAGGCTTCTAATCCCTGCTCCAACATAATGGGCTTACTTCTGTTACCATCAGCAGTATCAGAGCCCAGTATTTCTGAAAGCGTCTTACCACTTTTGTCACCTTAATCAGCCATTGGTATGATGAAACAGCATCTGAAAGCTTTCTTCTCGAGCTTCTAAAGACAGAGTTAGTTCTAGAATACCTGTGTATGATAGCTGATAGTAAAAGCATAACGTGAATGTTGTTCAATGAAGTGAGCTACCAAAAAAAAAAAAAAATGTACATTTGAAAACCCACTATATGGGAGATAAGAGTATAAACACCAACATGTATACATACTTGTAATCCACATCCTCTTACACATATACATGCCAACTGATAGACGTATTTTTAAAGGATTTTGTTCTGATTAATATATCTTTGCTGCATAGATTTTATTATTGTTCCTTATACTCAAGATTCAGACAATTGACAGTGCATAGTCAAGCAAATATGATGTGACATATAATATACAAAAGTTAAAGTAGATTCTTTTATTTATATTCATTTATTCAGGAAATATTTATTAAGCAGCAAGTGAATGTGAGACCTGGGGTATATTGCTAATAAAACACTTTATCTGCCCTCCAAGCTTTAGGAGTTTGGAATTCATTTGAAGAGACAAAGAAAATATTTATGAAAACGTGTCAAAGAGTGTTTCCAGGAAAATAAGTTACATGAATAGCAGTCCCAACAATCTATAACCTGAGTTTGACATTTCCTCAAGCCTTTTCCTAGAATCATTTATTCCTTTATTACCTCCAGCTTATTCTGTCTTTCAAGTTCCTATTCACATGCCAAATGTCAAGTCTAAAGGTAAATTTTCAGAGAAAATAAACTCTCAGGGAAGTAATTGGTTAAGAACTTTGCCACAGAACTCTGATTTTTTGGGCTCATCGTTCAAAAATAACCATTTAAAACTAACTTTGAAAAAGAGTTTCCATTAAATAGCTAATTTCCAAGACTAATTGAAAATGTCAAACTTAGTTCATAATCTATTAGTGAATTAAATGCTATAATGCCCTGATAATTTCTGGAACCAGAAATTATGGTAGATAATAGTCTTGTGAAAATGTCAGAGGTTTATTTGCATGTAAGATGTACTTAGTCACTGGTCATTTTTGTTGCCAGGACTGTGATCCAGTAGGGGGAAAGGGGGCTTTGAAATAAAAAACTGGTCCAGAAACACCAGCTATATCATTTCATAGTTATGTGACTTTGGGCAAAGTATTTAACCTCCCAAAGCCTTTTCTCTGATCTCTCCAAATGGGGTTTGGTAATATTAAATACATTAGAATACATAAAATTGTATGTTCTCCTCCCACTGCTACTGTTGCCATCTTTTTTTTTTTTTTTCCAGAATCCAAGTGTGAATAGCAGAGAGAGGACATTCTCAGGAATTGTTGGGGGACAAATAGCTAGAGGACAGGAATTTTTTGCATCCCAGATCATAAATGGTGATGAAGGTAGTAGAAAAAAGAATAGTACTTTAATAACTGTTGGAGTCCCATGATCCAGTATGTGTGACTAAGCAGGCGCTGACATGGGGTTTGAACCTAGGCAATAAACCAGCTTCCTGGTAATGTTGTGAAAATGGAGTCTAATGAGGGAATTAACAGTAAAACCTTAAAGAAAGACACTTATAGCTTCATTAGATAAATATAGACCATAGTTGGACTCAGGAATACTGCTATCCTAGCCTTTAACATTTATTTAAACCATAATCTGTCTCTAGCTGCTTTAAAATGGACTACAGAATATATTTGTTATTTACTGTACTTTCTCTTCCCACTGCAAGACAAGGTATGTGAAATGGATAAAACTCAAATATTTGTGAAGGTTTTATTTTACAATATCAATTGGTGCCTTAAAATAACCTTTGTTATTTTCTAACACAAATTCACTTTAGTCTAATTTATCCCAATTAGAACAAAATATCTGCTGAAATACCAATGAATGAGATAATTGTTTACTACTGTATTCTTACAAGCATTTACTTTAGGGTTGAAATTTATATCACAGAGGTATTCTAGATGAAATTGAGATAAAATTTGTTAAAAACTTCAAATACATTACATATAGTAGATGCATAGAAAAGAAAAAAAAATCACCAAATCTTTTTTACAATGTCTCAATTTATGGTAGTCATACATTGAGGACAAGGGTGGGTCAGAAATAGTTTTTTAAATACCCCAATGTGGCATAGTTTTATGATACTTGATTTCTTTGGATTTGGACATCCAGTGTGCATATCAACATTTGGAGATCCAAGACAAACACAAAGGTCAGAGAAGATATAACAAACCCTAACATCTTTAAATGATAACACATGAGCGAGTGGATTAGAGATGTCATTATACTGTGATAAAATGTGCCAAGACTGGTTTAAATGACCAATCATATTGTGTTCAAAAGGGTTAGAGGGATTTAAGTGATACTAATGAGGCACATTCTGCGTTAGTTTAAAAATCACTTCCATGCATAACTCCTAACCACCTTCAACCTGTTCTTTTTCTGCTTTGTTGCTGTGGGATATTCTTTACATCATGAAATCTTTTTCACTTTTCCCAAGGCTCACATTTTACCTGGTACTTTTCAATAAGTTCACTGTGTTGTTGAGGAAAGCTAACTTTGGCATGTAGGACTCACTCATTATTTATATACTTATACAAATAAAGTTATGAAAATGATTCACTTCATAATCTTGACATTTTCAACCAAATTTGGGAAGCTAAGGATGGACAAAACTGCAGTGTTGAAGAGCAATTAGCAGTTAGGACTCTTTAACTGGAAGAAAATCACAGATATTCTGTTTCTCTGAAATGGTTCCCCTGTTAAGGGGAGGGGAAGAAACGAACAAAACCTGACAATGGCTAGTAAAAGTCACTAGAAGAAACATAAGGTAATTGCAGATAGAAAAGATACTGTCAGAAAGAAAATAACGTGCTAACTGTAGTTAGCAATAAGGAACTACAACATTTTGCACAGTAAATCAAATTTATATAATATTGGAATGTAGATTTTTCTCTTAAACATGTTCTAGCTCCTTTAATATCTCTAATTGGTCATTGTGAGCAAACAAGCCGACATTTGAGGCATTGATGGTAAAGGCATTTTAAAAATTATTTGTATTACACATATCAAATATTACTATGTAATTTAGAAACTGTGTACTTCCTTGAACCTAATAAAGCTCATTAATTCTATGTAACACGGTAAGTAGTTACCAGCTAACACAACAGTCAAAGTTCCATTTCCAAGTGACTAGCTGTTGTAATAGAGAATATATTTTATGAATTAATTCAAAGCAATCTCTTTAGGCTCTCACTAAGTGGGTACAGTAAAAAGTGGTGCTGTCCTATGAGTCAGTTAGTCTTACTCTACTTAAATATATACCCAGATGGGGGTGGGGCGGAAAAATGTAGAATCTCAGAATCTGGGCTTAAAATCAATTTACGTTGAGAACCAAAATGTCTTCTTTATAAATATTTATAGGAAAGGATTTCAGATTATATGTTCAGCATTGAATGGTGCATATTATTCTTATTAATGTTTCATAAACATTTGTACAAAAAACAATATGCTTTACTTTGCTTCTATGTATTAAGTAGAATTATTGCAGCATCTGCTTCCAATGGTTGAGTGCACAAGCTATTCATGCCTTGTCGTAAATTCCATGATGCATTAAGATGTCATTAAATGTACCTTCTGTGGTTGTCTCCTAATTTACATACCTTGTAAATCATCAGGTAAAAACCAAGTGAACTGGGGAATAGTCTCCTATGCTCTTCCCTTCTGCCACAAACTGAGTGCAATTCATATTCTTCTCCATTGCAGGCTCCAGGCACCTCACGTGCCTCATCTCTAAGACTGTCTCAGAACATTTGAAAACGTAGTTAATGGACACAATTATTAATGGTTTTTAAATTATGCCTGCAATAGTATAGAAAAGGACTTGGGGAAATAGGCTAGTAGATTATAGATGAGGTTAGACATACCCGTTAAATTTAGCATCTCTGTTATAGAAAGGCTGCCTTTCCAGGGAACCAGCAAGTACAGCGAAATTGGAGGATAACTGGAGGTTTAACAGTGCCTCTTTCCTCCCAGTCCTGTTTTTAATGCCATCACCATATGGTTCTTAGAACAGGGGAATGTCAGCATTAGAAGGGAGTTACAGTTCACCTAATACAATCCCAACCTATTGTGGGATTCCCCTAGAAGAGTGTCCATCTGTTGTCTGAACACTCACAATAATGGGGAGCCTGCAATTTTGTAAGTCCATCCATTTTTGTCTTTTGGATTGACTTGCTTTTCAATTCTAGAAGGAAAGACCTCATTTAACTTTCAACCCCTGTTTCCTCCTGCTTCACAGTTGTGACAATGGCAATTTTTCTTTAGTTTCTGTAGGCAGACTGGAGTCGATTCTCAAGTTCAGTGCTGCTGCTTTGTTAAGGGACTATGTTACTACAATATTCTTCCTCCAATTTTTGTTACCCAAGGCATTTAGTTCAGAAACTTCTATTAAAATCAACAGTTTCAGGCTACCTGATTAAATCACAGTTATTAGGATGCTGGAAAATTGAGCTTCTGGAAAGAGCACATTAGTTTTTACTAAACTGGGCCTAGAACATTAATAATAATTTTTATTGAAGAAAAAGATATGATATCCTAGGAGGTTTAGTGTTAACCCTTGTATTTTTACTGAAATTTGGGTGAGATTAGTATCCCACAGAAATCTAACAAAGTTTTTTAAGAACAGTGTCTTTGAAAATGGATAAATATATAGGGATTTTATATCCAACGCTCAGAAAAGAGGAGAATGATGAATGTATTAGTCAGAGTTCTCCAGAGAAACAGAACCAACAGGATACATATGGATATGTGTGAGAGGAGATTTGATATAGGAATGGCTCCTACAGTTGTGGGGACTGAGAAATTCAACAATCTGCTGTCTGTGAGCTGGAGAACCAGGGCTGCCAGTTGTATAATTCAGCACAAATCTGAAGGCTTGAGAAATGCAGATGGGGAGTACGGGGAGGAAGCACTGATACGAGTTCCAGAATCTGAAGACCCAAGAAAGACAGCAGGATAATAAGTCCCAGCTCAAGGAAAGAGAGAGAGAGAGAGAATTCATCCTCCTTCTACGTTTTTGGTCTCTTTAAGCCCTCAAGAAGTTGGATGATGTTTGATCACTTTGGGGACTGGAAGAGGGTGATCTTCTTGACTGAATGTTTCATTAGAATGTGAATCTCTTCCAGAAGCATCTTCACAGACACACCCAGAAATAATTCATGCCAGCTATCTGGGTGTCTCTTAACCCAGTCAAGTTGGCACTTAACATGAATCATGACAATGGAGAATAAGAAAGTAAGCATGAAATCATCACTGAGCAATACATGAATCCAAGATGAACCATAATTTTTGCCA
Source organism: Cervus canadensis (assembly GCF_019320065.1). Lineage (NCBI taxonomy): Eukaryota > Metazoa > Chordata > Mammalia > Artiodactyla > Cervidae > Cervus > Cervus canadensis. The sequence continues at coordinate 36,689,251 of NC_057404.1, forward strand.
GATTGTTTAATCTGTTTCTTTTGAATTTGTTTCTTCCAAACTAAAGTTGTCTAACAAATAAAATATCCTTTTATTTCAGGGTCAGATTTTTCCCTTATGTGATGTTACAGGCTGTAACAATTCCAACCACTAACACCGCAGAGGTCACTTGTCATAGGCTTATACTAGAAGATGAAGCTCTGAAGTTTTGCCTTAGAGAGAAAGACAGCATTACCAAGTGATGGGCAGAGAGATGTCAGCTTCTTGTTTTTCCTTTCTGCTTTTGCTTAAAATAAATATTTCAGTCTTTGCAGCAGTGAGTCCTTGAACTGCTATTTAAAGAAGGATTGTGAGAAATGGGAATTCCCTGCAGTATCTAAACCTGTTAAAGCACCAGGAGTTTCTTTTCGCTTTTGTCCCTCAGGAAACACTACAGTGTCCTGAAGAATCAAGAAAAGGAAGAAAGACGAATATAGGAGTGGAGAGGTCAGCAATAGAGCAGAGAAAGTTATTCCCTTTTTAAAAGTGTATTAAAATATTATACAATTTTCTAATATATTTTGCAACATGTTTTCCTTTAGAGGCACTGGAGGCAATGCCAAGAAGCAGGTATCAGGAGACAAGTGTAGGCAGCAGAAACAAATCCAAGTATATGAGCTTCTTTGACATTTTTCTCCTCTTCCATCTGTGAGGTTTCAATGGGCACACTGGGTCTGGGAAACTAATTTTAGATGTCACTTTCATCAGAACACAATCATATTTTCTATCAAATATAAAGGCATATCCATTTTCAATAATAACACATTTACGAGATTAAACCTGTGTTGAGGCAGCTTTTCAGATGGAATTAAGATCTTGTTAATGTCAAGGAAAATAAGCATAAACTTCCTACACATTATGATTTAGAAACTAAAATTCCCATCTCTTAATCAGTGATAAGTATTTGGAAGTCTCCAAAACAAGGTTTACACATACAGTACAAGGCTGAAAAGCTAACATGTAAAAAGCTCACATAAAGAAAAATTATCTTACTTTGAAGTCACATAAATTTATGCATGGAGGGTTTCACAGGACAAATAACAAAAGTGCTTGCAGATTATGCCAGGCCTTTGATTCAACCCCAGATTTACATAGATTTAAAGACAGAATACATCTCTGAAATCACTCATCTTCTCCTTATCTATCAGAAAAGAAAAGTGAGGCTTCTTTATGTTAGTCTTACCAAAGGGCAATGGGACACTTGGTTAAAAAAAAAAAAAAATGGGGCTAAGGGTCCCAGCTCCCAAATTCCATTCAGTGTTTTTCCATTTACACAATGTACTCAGCAGCTTTGCATTTTTTGTTCTATAACCTTAACCATGTGAAATCTTGGGTACGAGAAATTACAATATTTCAATGTAATAACTATATATATCATGTTTTGCTCTTAATGTACTATACACTCTACCAGGCAATTTGTATCCATTTATTCTGAATTATTCAAGAAAAGTTTGATTGAATGCAACTTAAACCCTTCACAAAAGCTTAAAGAATGACTCATGAATCTAAAATTTTGAAGGCAATCTTACAAAGCCTAACTTTAGGAAATATAGTAGTTAGAATATTCCAAAATTGCAGTTCCATTTCTGCATTCTCTACTTCTGCTTCTCTTTTTGTACAAAATCTGTTTTATCTCATGCTGCCCATTTTTCTCTGCAAAATTTTTGGCTTCTGCTTTCCATGAATTTGACAGGATAGAAAACTTTGAACAGTTGTAGATCTGTCAACCCACTGATAGCTTCAAAGATCAAAAACCAAATTCCTGAACTTTTCTGTCTTTCTGTCTCTGTCTCTCTTTTTTTGAACTAACGAGTAAGAAAATTTGATTGTATTCTTTCACAAACTGCAATGAAGTTTTTATTAAATCCTGCACAGTTCAGCTGATACTTCTAAACACAACAATGCACAGGCCCATGCGCACGCACGAGCGTGCAGACACACACACACACACACACACACACACACACACATTGTTTGCCTAACAAAATAGTTCCTTAAGGTGCCATGTCTTCTGTTCCTTTAATATCTTCTAAGATCCTGTCCACACTCTTGATGATGAATAAATAATATTCTTATTGGTTGAACTGTCTGTGGTTGTCTTGAATTTTCATGCAATCTAAGACTGTGTCCCTAAACAACTCCCTCAGTGATTAAACATAGTTTTCTTCAGTTTCTGCAGTAATCCAAAAGTATGTGACAAATGCCACTCTCTTTGCAGTTTAACATATTCAGATGGGAAATGGTTTGAAAATGAGTTTGAAATAATGTTAAGAATCATTCCCTTTGTTTCCAGACAGTGTTGTACAATGAAACAACAAACTAAAGACAGTAGTTCACTTCTCCTTCTAATATTAATAGCAACCATGGGGAAATTATTGGAACTCTCTGCTCTCAATTTCCTTATCCAGCACCAAACTTATAAAATAGTAGAAGGACATGGAAGGAGGCGAAATAGGCAGGAAGCTTCCAACCATGTTCTGTCAATTCCAAGGGCCATATGGAACTCAGAGATATCTGGGAGAACCATAATGTCTACCTGGGGGTAAGGGGTGGAGATTGAGTAGAATGGGGCTTTTATTCCCTTCAGATTTTAACCAGAGAATTCCATTTTATGTTGGCTGTTGTCAGGTTTAGATACTAGAAATCTGTGATATACTTTTCTTTGACAAATTATGCTGCCACTTAAAAAAAAAAAATAGAAGGAATGATATTTCAACTCTTAAATTGTATGACATTGCTGACAAATTGTCACTTATGGTCTCCCGGGAGTGAAAAGAACAGTCTGCTCCTCTTTACAGCTCACATTTTCCACTTTCTGCATAAAGTCCTGACTGCCCTCACGGCACCCAGGAGAAAGTCCCCATCTCAGAGCCCTTGCCGTGTGGAAAAGGCCTATGTTCACCCTGATGAACGACTCACAGTTTCCTGGTATCTCTCTCATCAGATGCAACTAGTGTCATTTGACCTATTCCATTTTTATTTATTTCATGGGCTAAACACCCAGAAGCTGAAGAAAAAATAAAGGGGGAAGGCTTAAATATATACCAAAAGTCAAAATTATTAGTTTGAAAATTACAGTAAGGGGTCAAATGTGACTTTGTAGATTTTTAATAATTTGTTTTATTTATGATTGATTTTCTTTCTCTTGTCAAAGATGAAGTGGGGTGGCCTCTGCTTGCAGCCATATTTCACTACTGTCTAAGTATGAATTATAGTCAATTAAAACCACTGGGTCATTCTTATTTAAAATTCAATTAAGAGATTTCTCATAAAAAACATAACAAGAGACATGTTTTTTTTCCTCTTTTTCACTTTCTATTTTATATTGGAGTATAGTTGATTAACAGTTTTTTTTGCTAGTTTGAAGTATACAGCAAAATGATTCAATTATATATATACACGTATCTGTTCTTTTTCAATTCTTTTTCCAGTTTGATTGTTAGAGAATATTGAGCAGAGTTTTCTTTGCTATACAATTGGTCATCCATTTCAATATAGGCATGTATACAAGTCAATCCCAAACTCTCTAACTGTCCTCCCACCACCCCACCCTTCCCCCTGGTAACCATAAGCTCATAACAAGAGACACCTTAAGCAATCTTAATGAAATTCAGTTATCTGTGGCCTTCACTGTGCCAGCTAAATAATCTTGTCAAAATAGGGGAAAAAAAACAAACAGTAAAAGTAAAAAATACATATTTTAAATTCTCAGTGAATAGAGATAGTCATAACTACCAATCCTCTTTCCTAAGTGCTGACATGATTTTGTTTAATTTTGTTGAGGTTGTTGCCAGGATCACTTGTCTACATTTTAGAGATAAGCTTCCACAAAACAAAGAGAAAAGAAAAAAAGAGAAAGCAAGAAAAGAATGAAAGAGGCAGGGGAAGAAGACAAAGGGAGAGGGGGAGGGAGAGAGAAAAAGAAAGAAAAGGAAAAAGGAAAGAAAAAAAGTGTAGACAACTCTCTTCTACTGCTTTTGAAATTATCCATAATTCTTCAGTTATGCCTTTCAGGCTCCTCTGTCCATGGGATTTCCCAGGCAAGAATACTGGAGTGGGTTGCGATTTCCTTCTCCGGGGATCTTCCTGACCCAGGGATCGAACCCAGGTCTCCTGCATTGCAGGCAGATTCTTTACCACTTGAGCTACAGAGAAGACCCTGTTATCACCAGTAGTGGGTTGAAATTAAGATTCTTGTTTCTTGAGTATAATTTATTTGGGAAAGAAATTGAAAATTAAAATAAGCCTTCATATTCATGGATTCAACTTTGAATTTCTATATTCAGAATCCATGAGTGCTGAACTGGTGGGCTTTGAAGAAATTAGAATGGAAAACCAAAGGCACACTGTCCTATGAAACTTGAACATCTGCAGATGCGGTTATTTGTAGGGGTCTGGAATCAATCCCTTGCAGATATGGAGGGATGACTGTATTTAAATAATAAGTTAATGTTTAATAACTCACTTATGAAATTCAAATATTTTCTCAACCAAGTTATATTTATCCTTTGATTTTGAAGATCATTTGTTCGGGAAGGTTGGGAGGAGTGATTCTTCTTTGGCCTCTTACCAGTTCATCCTGTATTATTTAAAGTACTTACATTTTCCCAACTTCAGAGTTTAGCATACATGAATATCACCTAGTGAACTGTTAAAAAAATATGGACTTTAACTTCAGCTCCAAGTAATGACTCAGCCAAACTTGAGTATGATTCTAGAATTCACATTTTTAGGAAACAGCCTACATCATTTCAATGAATACAGTAAATAGACCATAGTTTGAAAAATAGTGCTAAATTTATTTATCTTTTGAATTATTTTAAATTTTCTTATAAGAATTTACTTTTTATATCACCTCACATTTCTCCTGATCCATCTCCTTTAAGAATATCCTATCTATTCTATAATATCCTGTCCTATCTAAGCCTCTTCTATATTGAAGCTTTTGAGATCAGTTACCCTAAAGTCTAAATTGTTTATCTGACTATACATTCATTTCCATGTGTATTATAAATTCCAAGGTGATTCCAAGATGGTGTAATCACTTTGCTTTTTTGCCTAGTATTGCAACCCACTCCAGTACTCTTGCCTGAAAAATCCCAGGGTCGGAGGAGCCTGGTAGGCTGCAGTCATCCAGGCGGTCGCTAGGAGTCAGACACGACTGAGCGACTTGACTTTCACTCTTCACTTTCATGTACTGGAGAAGGAAATGGCAACCCACTCCACTTCTTGCCTGGAAAATCCCAGGGGCGGGGGGAGCCTGGTGGGCTGCCGTCTATGGGGTCACACAGAGTCGGACACAACTGAAGCGACTTAGCAGCATAGTCATTTCATTCTGTATAACATAGTTAGTTGCTTATAGAACTTTTGTAAAAAAGATATTATTATAAAAAAACTCAGGAAAATTAAAAATTAAAATAGATATTGCTTAAAAAGTGTTTTATAAACTACAAAACATATATTTGTGTTCAATCTTAGGTCATAATCAAATTACACCAAGTCTTAGTCTATCAGGTTGCTATAACAAAATACTGTAGACATGGCAGTCTTTAATAAACAGAAATTATTTTTCTTATAATTCTGGAGGTTGAGAAGTCCAAGATCAAGGCTCCAGCGCATTCAGTGTCTGGCGAGGGCCTGGTTCCTGGTTCTTAGATGGATATCTTTTTGCTGTGTCTTCACTTGGTGGAAGAGTCCAGAGAGCTCTTTTGAATCTCTTTTATAAGGTCACTGATCCCGTTCATGAGGGCTCTGTGACACAATTACCTCTTAAAAACCCCATATCTTCATATAATAATGGTAGTTAGAATTTCAATACATGAACTGGGGGGAGGGGCAAATATTCAACACATAACACTTGGATACTTTAAATACTTCGTGTTAGTCATTCAGTCATGTTCAGTTCAACACCATGGACTGTAGCCCACTAGACTCTTCTGTCCATGAGATTCGCCAGGCAAGAATATTGGAGTGGATTGCCATTCCCTTCTCCAGGGGATCTTCCCAACACAGGGATCGAACCCAGGTCTCCTGCATTACAGGCATATTCTTTACCATCTGAGCCACCAGGGAAGCCCACTTTGTAGCACCTTAAAGCTTAAATCACCTTGAATACTTTGTAGCACCTTAAAGGTTAAGTTCCAATTCTCCCAACTTGCAAATTAATTTAGTTATGATAAAAATACAGCATCACTACATTTCTCCTGTGTGCTGTCTCTGAGACGGTAATAAGGATAACTGTTACGTTATGAGCTGGGCATCCTTCTGAGAACTTTGCCTGTACTGATATACTGAATTCCAATCATAGCTCTATTATGTAGGAGCTATCAATCTCTCTTTTAGAAATAAGGAAGCTGTGATTCAAAGAAGTTAAACTAATGCATTGAATCTCAGAGCCAATTTTATTTCACTGATTCCTAAAATGTCCGTGTTCACTCTTGCTATCTCCTGTTTGACTACTTTCAATTTACCTTCATTCATGGACCTAACATTCCAGGTTCCTATGCAATATTGTTCTTCACAGCATTGGGCTTTATTTCCACCTCCAGACATATCCACAACTGGGCATCATTTCTACTTTGGCTCAGCCTCTTCATTTCTTCTGGAGCTATTTCCTGCTTTTCTCCAGTAGCATATTGAACACCTACCAACCTGGGGGATTTATCTTTCAGTGTTATATCTTTTTGCCTTTTCATACTGTTCATGGGGTTCTCAAGGCAATTTAAGTACAGTCAGATGGGCTGTAGAGCTTCTAACTACCATGCTGTGTGGCTTGTCATGATCATATATGGGGTTGTGTGGTCAAATGCAGTTTCATATGAATTGTTTCTGTTGAATTATTTTGATTTATCAAATTCAACAGATACAACTCTGACTTTTATTTACCTAATAACTACTTAGGAATAACCTAAATACTTACCTCATAGTTATCAAAGATCAAATAAGTTTCTAGGTAGAAAGGGGATAAGCATATACATATACATTTAGTATCGACTCAAAGAAAAATATTTTTATGAAAAAGAACAATATTTCACAAGAATTCTTCCATATCACCTCAGTTAGGTATTCAGAAGAAATCATTTGATTGAACAAAGACACAATAAGATGTTAATAACAAATAAACACTCACCACTTGTCTCCTTCTTTACAGTCATTACATGTTCAAAGAAAAACTTGTTAGCCAAAGAAATGGATGTCATTTTTCTAAAACTTGCATTTCATTTGTAAAAATAGTCTTATACTTTCACAATACTTGTTTTTCACCTAAAGAAAAAGCATTTTTACTTATTTGAAATTGCCTTAGTACACAAACATAACGGGTTAATCTTCAAATCTAAATCACTGTTAATTTTATAAAGATACCTGTCATAGAGAAAAAAAAATGACTGTTACAGGTGTTCATCTTCAGAAGCAAATACAAATTACAGCTCTAATCTCTTTGGAGATTCACTTTTCATATACTTGAAGTGCTTCATTATGCAACATTATTTTGTTATAAACACCTCATTGTTCTGTCTTGCAACCATATGTGCTGGTGACTACTCTCTCACTCGAAGTAAATTATATGAGGATGGAAAGAAAATAATATTCTCTTAATAAAAGTTAGAACATAAAGCTGTAAGTTGGCCTATATAAAAAGAGCTAACAGTGCCTTGAGAATCTTTAAGTGTATTTTCCTGAAATACCACTTTCTTTTTTAAAAGAGAGAGAAGGATTCTAAATAAGAGTGAATTCTCAGTTAGAATTTAGGAAATATACTGTCTAATTATATGTACACTAGACAGGATTCTATGGTCCTAAAGGAATTTTTTTTCTTTTTTTTACTTTTTGAAGGTTTATTAAACCTGTCTCTATAAGATAGTGCAGAAACATTTGAGAAAATAATATAACAGTTTTGTATTGTTGATGGTGACTTTCCTGGTGGTCCAGTGGTAAAGAATCCACCCTGTGGTGCAGGGGATGCAGGTTCGATCCCTGGTTGAGGAACTAGTATCTCACATGCCAGGAAGCAAATAAGCCTGTATGCCACGGCTACTGAGCCTGTGCAACACAGCTGGAGAGCCCACGTACCACAACCAAAGGATGCCCCGTGACACAGCAAATATCCATGTGCTGCAACTAGGACCCAACACAGCCAAATAAGTCAGTAAGTAAATAAGTATTGAAAAATACATCGGTGATGAAAAAATTAATCAATAGTCAATTTATCTATGAAAGAATTGGAAAATTTTATTTGAGCCAACCTGAGGATTATTGGAAAAGACCCTGATGCTGGTGTCACCTCAAATATGACAGCACCCTTATGGCAGAAAGCAAAGAGGAACTAAAGAGCCTCTTGATGAAAGGGAAAGAGGAGAGTGAAAAAGCTGGCTTAAAACTGAACATTCAAAAAACTAAGATCATGGCATCTGGTCCCATCACTTCATGGCAAATAGATAGGGAAGCAATGGAAATAGTGACAGACTTTATTTTCCTGGGCTCCAAAATCACTGCAAATGGTGACTGCAGCCATGAAATTAGAATAAGCATGCTCCTTGGAAGAAAAGCTATGACCAACCTAGACAGGCTATTAAAAGGTAGAGACATTACTTTGCCAACAAGGGCCCATATAGTCAAAGCTATGGTTTTTCCATAAATCATGTATGGATGTGAGAGTTGGACCACAAAGAAAGCTGAGTGCTAAAGAACTGATGCTTTTGAACTGTGCTGTTGGAGAAGACTCTTGAGAGTCCCTTGGACTGCAAGGAAATTAAGCCAGTCACCCTCAAGAAATCAGTCCTGAATATTCATTGGAAGGACTGATGCTGAAGCTGAAGCTCAATACTTTGGCCACCTGATGCAAAGAACTGACTCATTGGAAAAGGCCCTAATGCTGGGAAAGATTGAAGGCAGGAGGAGAAGGGGACAACAGAGGATGAGATTGTTGGATGGCATCACCGACTTGATGGACATGAATTTGATCAAGCTCCAGGAGTTGGTGATGGACAGGGAAGCCTGGTGTGCTGCAGTCCATGGGGTCACAAAGAGTCAGACCCGACTGAGCAACTGAACTGAACTGAGGTTTATAACCTTTAAGACAGTCTTCCAAAAATCTCTGAGAATTATTCTCCCCATTTGAGATAAAAGCATGGTTGTAAAAGTTTTGAGACAAAAGATTATGTATCAAGTGATGTATTAATAATTTACACAATCCAGACCTGAATTTACAGAGCAAGTAGTGGGTCATGGGTCATTGTGACTTCTTACAAGATTAAGAAAGGTTATCTCCTGAGGAGCTGTGACCCTTTATGAGATAAGAACAAATGTTATCTCCTAAGGAGGTCTAGTTAATGCAGATGCACAACAACCACTAAAGATGAGGGAGGACACCCAAATAGGTGAGGAAGAGTTTTATGTTTAAATTTTTCTTTCTTTTCCACAAAATATGAATTTTATTCTACTGATTTTATAGAATGGGAGAATAAGTTAACCCATATGATTGATAATCACTCTGATAAACCTTTTCTTCTGAATTTGTTTGCTCTAAAATGTATATAAAACTGTTACTATTGTATGAAGCATCTGCTTTTATTACACAGTTGTAACCACAACAGTACCAGGAGCTGGGGTTTAGGTCTGGTGCCTGGAACTTCTTGAGGAGAAGCTTATGAAGGGTTATGGTTACATGCCCAGGGACAGGGAACCAGGCAAGATCACTGGCTCAGAACATTGTTCATATGGATGGATCATCAAGTTCTCCTACTTGAGGCTAAGTTACAAATATAAAAATGAGATAGAATATGAGGTAAGAAGCATTAATGCTTAACAGAAGAGATATAATAGCAACTGAGGTGAAAATAAAATAAACATTCTAAGACTGACCCAAAGTTAGCTCATAGTGTCTCTTATCCAAAAGACGTTTGCAACAAATTACAATTTTTTTTTTAATGAGGAAGCTCGAATGATCAGACCCATTGGTTAGCAAATCCTTTCAAGTATGAGTATACGAAACTATTAAAGCAAGATACCATCTTTTCATTACTGATTAGTTGATTGCTTTGTGATCTTAGGAGCCTCCAAGATCCTCAGGATCCTCTTCATCTAAATCTTTTTGCAGGGCCCTGCATCCTCCAAACTCCCAGAAGGTGTTCCCCAAAAGTACCAAGATAGGTAAATCTTTTTTTTTTTTAATGTAAGACAGTTAGCAGTGGTTGGTAAATCTAGGAGTTGCTTCTCATAGCCATTCTTTGATGATTTGAAGTTCCTCCCTAGTAACTATATTTTTCAAATCCTTAAGTATTCCCATATAGCACACCTAAAGAGTATGATATACAGCATGGATGATCATTGAGTGAATTTTGGTTTATATTTAAATGGGGTAGATCAATAGTGTGTGGTAATCTTGCTTAAGACTATGTCTATAGTGGACAACTTTATCAAGCGTTAATTTGATTTGATTTTCAGTATTTTAGTATTTTATAAAAAAGAAAATATTCAGTAACACAAAAAAAGCATTTTCTTTTTAAAACTCAAAATTTTATTTTAGTACCATTATTGTTTGCCAGTGTCTAGTCTAAATAATAGTTGTTTGAAATGTTATACTGGTGAGAATTGAAGACATTATTATACATAGGAAATAGAATTTGATTAATTAAAATCTCTCTCAGTTTGACCCATAGTTAGAATACATCATATGAGTTGAAATACATAGGTATAACACAAACATTTATTTATATCATTGATTTGAAAAATTACTATGCTATATAAGAAATATATGCTATTAATTGTAGAATAAGAAAATAAGCAATAAGATAAAAAGTAAAATCAACAGTAATTTTTTACCACACAGAAATAATCAGAAGTTAATACTGTATTTGATTCAAAATGATTTCCAATTATTTATATGTTCTGTAGTCTAGATCTACAGATTTAGTTTCACTTTATTCTATTAAAATAGATTTCTACATTCTGAAAAGAGAGTTTGTTTTAATGAGAAGCAAAGAGCAGGAAGGATAATAAAAATAATACTTTAAAGACTAAGATTCTGAAAGCATAATTAAATGAGCCCATCCTATTATTTCTAGTCCTACATGGTCCGTTATGCTTTACTCAAGAAAAAACAAGGTAAATCTAGTGTTCTAATTGTTTCACCAAAATGTCCAGTAAGTTTTGTATGTCATATAATTTCCTCTAATGCATTTAGCAGGATTTATATCAAACATTGGACTAAATACATTGAAGCAGTTTGTTTCCCTTGGGCTTTTGAGACTTTTTAAAACTTTTTGCCCTTCTTAAACTAGTTCTATTTTACTTTAATTTTAAAAATATTTACTTAATATATTCTTACAAGATGGCAAGGAAACCTTGTTTTAATTTCTCTAGAATTTTAGGGCTATTTATATACTAGCAAAGTAAGGACAATATTATACAATTATCATATAAACAATGGTATGTAGAGAAAAAAATAATTACTAAGTAACCAAAATTAGTTTAAAATGTACCATATATTAACTTGTGATTAAATGGATAATTATTCCAGTTCTCCAATTAAGAAAGTAGTTACTTGTATGTAATGCAATTATAGATAGCTGAAAATGACTTGGTTACATCAATTGGAAAAATAAGTAAACTAAACATCTTGTATTTAAAATATAAAGTATTGAATCTGTTATATCTTAGCTTTGTATTAATATCGTGGTTGTATCTTAACAGTCAACTTTTGCTATACATAAATTTGCAAGGGAATGTCTATATATTCAGTTTATTTAAAAAAAAAAGAAACTGTAATTAATGGAGAGTAGTGTGGGCAAATGGGCTGTGCTCAATCGCTTCAGTCATGTCTGATTCTTTGTGACCTATGGACTGTAGACCACAAGGCTCCTCTGTCCATGGGATGCTCCAAGCAAGAATACTGGAGTGGGTTGCTGTGCCCTCCTCCAGGGGATCTTCCAAACCCAGGAATCAAACCCATTATTTCTGGCATCTCCTGCATTGCAGGCATCTTCTTTACCAATGAACCAAATGAGATGAATCAACTGATGGAAAACAAGTTTGTAAAACTCTAAGCCATGTCAGAGTGTGCAGCCATAATCAAGTTTAGATAATAATGTTACCAAGTTTTAAAATGACTGTGCTTAATTTTACTAATAAGAATCAAATTCACTCCTAAATCATACAAATATAACTTCATTAGAACTTGAATATAGGTTTCAGGATAGAACATGATTTTTTTAGATTCCCAGATTCTCTTTTCAGTTTTTGAGAAAAACCAAATTCCTACTGACTAAGGATGATGGCTAACATTTACAAACAGATTTTTGTGATAGGCCTTTGTAAATTATTTTCACATATAATGCATCATTTCATTTAATTTTCAAGTCAAAGTTTGCTATTATTATCCTTATTTTAGCATGATAAAATTATACACAAAAGTCACATCTTCAAAGATAGTATAGAATTCAGAGTCAGGACTCTTCACCAGAGTCCCTTCCCTAACCACTGTGTGATACTTCTCTGAGGGAAAACCCAACAGGCTTCAGGTGGTAGTGGTGGCGGGGTTCATCTATAAGGTGGAGCTGCAAAATGCTTCAAAAGCATGATAGGAAAAAGAGAGTCAACCTAATTGTCAAAAGTCAGAGCCAGATCTGTTTCTTCACACGGCTTAATGACCGTGCACTCTTTTGAAAGCAAGCCTATACCATACTTACACATTAGCAGGCTAACTCTTGATTAATAGCTATAGTTAGGTCACTGACTGTCAAAAGAAACAAAATGCATTTACAATTACATTTACAAGAAGTGCTTAACATAGCAAAATTTGCACAGAATAATGGCTGTAATATATTGAGCATTTATTTTGTGCCAAGTGATACCCATTACTTAATATCCATAATACCCCTATGATGTAAGAATTATTATTCCTAGTATTATTCCTAAATTCCTAATAAATAAATAGAGTTTAAGAGATGTTTAGTGACTTTAATGACAATTTTCAAAGTAAGAAAATGATATAAACATGATTTTCTGAATCTAATTCCAGATGCTTTTATTTCTACAGTAAACTGCAATGCAAAAATACTACATTACTACCTGATAACTGTTTATACTACCTCTACTATGTTTGTTCATTTTTGTAATACTGTATATAAGTGCCCATTTTATCCAGATTCACAGTATAACTATTTAGCACCCCCCCCCATTTCAATCTAAATTATGTCAGTTATCTTCTCTATGTCTCCAGACTTCTTGTTTTTGGTCAAAAAGATACCATAGCATCTATATGTTATTAAGATGACTGAAAAACTGAACTCATAATAAGTTATTTTCTTCTGTATGGAACCAAAAATCTAGAGATTATAGCCTCTAGATACTTGCATTTTCTCATGCAGATAATCTATGACATGAGAAAATGTCCCTAAGTATATATAGCACAGATAGTCATAGAGTACTTAGTAGTATTACATTGATATTTACTGGTATTTTACTCCATTTTCATCACCTCTTTGGCCTTCAATGGTAGCATCAATTATGCTTTCTATCTCTTTGAAATTTCATAATTCTTTATGTGGATTTTGTAAGCATTTATCTGTACAGCATGCAGTTAAAATAGCAACAGAAAACCTTAACTTCAGTATTCACTTGTACTGCATTCAGTATCCACCTTGCTTAACATTTTAAGAATCCTGAAGCAATGATCCTATTTTCAGGAATATCAGTGAATCACCCCTGAAATGCTTCTCCTTTCTCTTCCTAAAACTATAGTAAAATGCTAGTGCATAATGTTTGGTGAATGAAGTTAAGTGATGAGCTATATCTGTTACAGTAAGAAAGAAAAAAAAAACTTTCAGAAATAAATTAAATGATATTTTGACTTGTTACACTAATGGAGAAAAGCTTATTACTCCTTGATCATACATCTTTCTCGAAGTGCATCTGAAGGTCTCTTTGCCATTGGCACCAACCAGCTGAAACATTAAGCTCATTTGGCTCCTTTAGTGGAAAGATCCAGTTTGACCTAAGTCAATGAAGGTAAAAAGAGCATATGATTTAGGGGCTCTAATGCAATAGTTAATAGCTCTGCTAGAGCAGCACATTTTATGTCCCCAGTGCATGCTTCCTATTTCATTCACTTTAATTATTCAACATTTTAGGTAGAGTTCTTTCCATCCAACTTCCATGTTGTTTTAGAGTTAATTACTGTTCATAATCATAGTATTTTATCACTGAGAAATCATTCTCTGAAGTTATGTATTTTCTCTGTGATACTAAGATTATTCCCTTAAGGATATTTTGTGTATTTTGTCCTTTTTAGTTATAGCTGTATTTAGCTGTATCATTCTCCCTGAAAGATCATTTGACCTATTGCTAAATTCATGGATTTGTGATTTTTTTTTCTTTTAAACACAAATGTACATTTCATTTTGTTAATTTTATCTAAGTTTCACCAGATAAAATAGTTTATAATGGCATAAGTAATTTATCTCCACTTTCTAACTACATTCTATACAAAAGATGGCAATAAAAAGTTATCAAAGCATAATTTTATCTGTACTACATAATGTTGAATTGATATTTTACCTATTTGATTGCGAAAATGAAAATCTTAAGATATTTATCATCCAAAATACCATATAAAGTAACCTCCAAGAGAAAAGTAAATTAAATGTTTCCTTAAATAATTATAGTCTTCTAAAATTTTAATTTTAATAGTTAATAATACATTCACTTGGTATAAAACTCAGAACGTACCAGAAATTGTACAATTAAAAGAACCCCTTACCCATGTTTTCCCCAATCAGCTCATTATCCCGAACAAATACTCCATCAGACTTCCAAAGATATTCTTATTATTTACAAAAGCTAAACAAATGCATATGTATATATATATGTGAGAAATTATGGAACACAAGTGGTAACAAATAAAAATTAATTGTAACTTGATTATTCCACTTAATATATCATATACATCTTTTCATAATATTAACATTAGGTCTGTCTCATTCTTGCTACCAAACTTGTAGCAATAGAAGTAGTCACATTCAGAATTTATTCGAAAGAATTAACAGGATTTTCTGTGTCAAGTATGACTCCAAATTTTCTGGTTTGAAAAACTGAAAGGATGGAGTTGACTTAACACACATGGAGAAGATTCTAAATAAACCGAGATTTTTGTGAAATGATCAGGAGCCTGTGTTTTAACATGTTAACTTTGAGATACATATTATACATCATGTGTATATATGATCATATATTTTGTATATATATATATATGTATATACACACGCACACATATATATGGAACTTTATACCTATCTCTACTTTAATGAGAGTTTTCATTCATAATAGATGTCAAATTATATCAAAATTAGTTCTAAAACATATGGCAAGACTCATATGTATTTTTGGTCACTTTAAATATTTCTAGATCTGGTTATCAGTTCCATATAATTAGCATGCTGATTGTCTAGTAATTAGTATGTTTTAAAGTTATCTTTTTTTTCTAAAATTTCCATATTGGAAATCGATATACATTATATCAGAAATATATCAGATTATAGCAGAAATTTACTGTGAATATTCAAAAAAATCTGTAAATGTTAAAGAAGTTTACCATGTTACACAGTTCCAAAAGCATCATTCCCATTCTATTCTCTATAAATGATGCCTCTTGGAGTAGAACTTAAGAGTTCCTGATTTTGTATTTGTCTTTTTATTTCTGTAAATCTGTGTGAGAGTTCAAAAGCAGCTCAGATACTGATAAATAATAACTTCATGATTTAAAAGTAGCCCATTGACTAATGTACACCTTCCGAAACCATCTTTTGCCTACTCAGCATAAAATTCTAAGCAGACGCTTTCTGATAATTTCTAAATAAAATACCTAGGTCACTTTCCTGGCCCAAAGTTACTACCCCTTTCAAAGGGGTTTCTTTTTTTTTTTTTTTCCTTTCTTTCTTACCCTAGTACTCCTGGTTTCTTCAAAGACTATCAAGGATGCCTCTTAGTATTTGCCTCCTCCTGCTGAGGATTTGCTCCCCTAAAACAAGCATGCAGCTCAGCCAGATAAGACTTTGAGGTGAGGTATCTGTAAAACCAAACCAGAATCAACAGTCATGGGTTAGTTTGCTCAGCCTATCTCATCTATACAAGGTTATTTTGGGGGCAAATTCAAACTTTCTTTGATTCATAAAGTGAAAACGCCAATTTTTTTCTTTGTAAATTTATTTTAAATAAGTAATTCTGAATGCAGAATTTGTGGGCTGTTAAAATTTCAATTGGAGTGGAAAGATGAGAGGTAGATCAAAACTTTCTTGAATTCCTATCAATATATATCTCACAGGCAGACACCCATTTGAAATTGAAGAATGGAGAGAAGGAGGCAAGAACAAGGGGAAGGGGAAGAAAAAGAAAAGAAATGCTACAGAATGCTTGAAAGAATATTCTGTTATGCTTATAGAATGTACATTTTCTGTATTCACCAGTATTAGAGAGGGTATTTGGGCGCTTATACTTATTATCGTTTGCAGTAAACACAGTAGCCAATTCTTACTGACTATAGGTATAAAGTTAGGTTGTGTCTTAATGCTTCATTTCCCAAATTACCTTTAAGCCTATACTAAGGTTGTTTCTGTCTTCAGTTTTTTTAGTACATGCATAAAACAGTAATTCATAAAGCATAAGTGACGCAATGTATTTTTTAAATTATTGTTTCCAAGACCATTATTTTCAGTGATTCTCAGGCATATGATAAAAATACATTTGATTTACTTCTTTAATTATGTTGTTCGTCAAATTTTAAACATAATGCCATAAATAATGGAACCTCTATAGCTAGAAGTTCTACTTAGAGAAAGTTTCTAATTTTAAATGTATAATGAATAATTTGCTTACAGTGGCATCTCTTTGATAAAGGTATCTATTTCATAGTTTCCCAACCTTTTGTCAGATAGGGGAGTCATATTCAACTGGCCTGTGATTACCATTATATAGTTCAGTCACCTAACAAGATATCCAAAACAAGTGAAGAGCCAATATAACCTATGCCAATGCAGAAGAATAGAGCTGTTTTGTCCTGTCTGTGAATAATAGTAAAGCATCATTCATGACTTAAAAGTGGCTGCTGATTAGAAGCAGTTAGCAAAGTGAAATGGGTTCCAGCTTTTTACTCCAAGGCTGCCTTCCTGGTTGTTATTGTTCAGTCACTAAGTTGTGTCTGGCTTTTCGTGACCCCATGGACTGCAGCATGCCAAGCTTCCTGTCCTTCACTATCTCTCAGAGTTTGCTCATACTCATGTCCATTGAGTCGGTGATGCCATCCAACCATCTCATCCTCTGCCATGTCATCCTCTGTTATCCCCTTCTCCTGCTGTCAATCTTTCCCAGCAACAGGGTCTTTTCCAATGAATCAACTCTTCGCATCAGGTGACCAAAGTATTGGAGCTTCAGTATCAGTCCTTCCAATTGATATTAAGGGTTGATTTCCATGGCTCCATTAGGTTTATAGAAAATTATCTTCTCTAGGCTGTGACCTTCAGAAATCACAGTCTAGCATCTGCCAACATTTTAGACTAGAACCACAGATAAATCTTCTTCCTTACATAGTGGACCCTGTACTCAAATGTTTCATTTAGAATTCTAGGATTCATTTTAAGTTTTGATTCTTTATGAAGCTTGTTTCTTTTTCCACCACCTCAGCACCAATTTGGTTAGGGGCCTCACCAATGTCTCTCCTCATCATAGTGCCCATATCACTTTCATTGTCATTCCCTCCTTCATGTTTAAATCTTGTCCCATTAAATGCTGTGGCGCTTGGTGTGAAGGCCTGTACCAGCACAGTGGAAGGCACATACTAGGAATCCAGTGCATGAGTTAAATGAATGATCACATCTATGAATGATCATTGGTCTGGACACAAGTTCCATCCTGTTGGTTGATCTCCCAGCATTACTTCCTCAGTGCCCCAGTACTTTCTTTCTTCACTGCAACCACTCAGAGTTCTTTTCTTCTCTTTATTTTTCCATAAATCCCTTTAATTAAAAGATGATATGTATCCATGAGCAGGTGACTACAGAATTCTTTGCATCACTTTTGCATTAATGAGGCCCTGAATGTTCAAAGGGATGCTGACTATGTAGAGTCAGTCAGTCAGTTCAGTCTCTTGTGTCCGACTTTTTGCGACCCCATGGACTTTAGCACAACTATGGAGAGTAGAAGCCAATTTCCAGGAGTAGCTAATTCAGCTGAGATAAATAATCAGTATATAACCAAAGGTGGTCACATGTGATGCAACTGATTATGCTTTTTACCAGTTTGAGCTTTAAGGCCTGTAAGTTTGCCAGTTTCTTTTTAATTGGCTCATGTATTGCCTGTCTCAAGGAATTTTAAAAAATAAAACAGGCGATTTTTCTGTTCTGGAAAGTAACTATGAAAACAAAGACCTTCTTTAAAAATCACTTTCCTACGAGAATTATTATATGGCAGTATTCATTCTATAACAAAATGTTGAATAAAGTGTTGGAATAGAGAGACAAACCTATAATTACATCCATTAATCTTATTTTTCAACATTCAACAATGAACTGTGAACAAATTTTGTTAGGTGTTCAGACTTCGTAAATACTTCAACTCCCTAAAGATTATTTAAATTTCACTCAAATAGAACTATTTTTCCTTTAAAAACTTTCTGATGCTTTGCAAGTTCCCATTCTTCCTTTGAAGGTATGGAGGAAATAAGATGAAGAACACTGCAGAACAAGAACCAATTTGTTCTATTACTAATAATAATTACATAATCGTGATCTGCCACTGCAGTTGTTTACCGGGCATTTCCTGGGTACACGGCATTGAACTTCCAAAGATACAGGTCAAGGGAGGGAAAGTAGCACTCATCTTCTTTCCAAAGAATCTATGGGGAATTGACTGCTATTTTTTTTATAGGAAGGTGTCTGGATTATGCCTGTTCCAACATCAGAAGCCTCCAAACACAGAACTTTAATAAGCTTAGTGATCTCCAAGAAACATTTGCCAGAAAGAAAACTCAAGGATCATGATTTCAAAGTGACTCAAACAGAGCTTTTTACTACAAAGGGTCTTTTCAATTAGAATGCTGGAAATCAGACAGTGCTCTAAGATATAAGGTAATAAGGACAGGCAAGTTGCCTATGGCTCAATTTAATTCAGCTCCTTGAAGAAACCTCCGGTGCAGCAGATACCAATTCCTTCCATTTTCTCTTGTTTCCACTTCGAGTGTCTTTATATATAGTCTGTTTTTCCTTCATGGCTACTGTGAAGCAGCTATTAGTTTTAAAAAGCTTTTGTTTCCAAGAGGCAACCTTTTACTTTTCCCACAACAAGAAAATAAAATTACTAAATAGCACAAGCTTGGGCCTGTTTCTAATCATGGGAGATTAAAGGAAGGGATCATCTGACAGTCTATGGATGTTGGAAACATCAACTAATGACCTTTATTACTAACGACCTAGGCCCTCAGGCAATGAACCTAGACAGCACTGATTAAGAGAGAAGCCTGCTGGTTTTTACAGCTGTATAAAATAGAAGGAGTCTTTGTGTTAATAGAACAGGGATAGAGCAG
Organism: Cervus canadensis; assembly: GCF_019320065.1. Lineage (NCBI taxonomy): Eukaryota > Metazoa > Chordata > Mammalia > Artiodactyla > Cervidae > Cervus > Cervus canadensis. Next base: position 36,708,839 of record NC_057404.1, read on the forward strand.
AGAAAAAAAGTGTAAGAATGAATGAGCTATAAAAAGAAGGACTTTGTCCTTCCTTTGTGCTACATGTTTGAAAATTAACAAATATGAAGGCTCAGAAATAATTTTGAACTAACCTGGGGCATTAAATCCCTGGAATTGACAAATCTAACAATAACACCAAAAAGCAGTTACCACCAAATTCTGTGAACTTGGCCTTTACATGCTCAGGAAAACCTGTTGTTGTTTAAAGGGAGCTACGTCAAGCACCTGAGACGTGGCAGAGTGCTGGCCAAACTCCCGCCTGACTTCAGTAGTGAGTTTAGCCATTGATACAAAAACAGTCCTCAGGGGTCTGTCCTGTGAAGTGTTCTTCCAGTTCTCCTGAAGTGGCTCCAGGGAACTGCTCCACTGCTCCTCTCGCAGGGTGTTATTTCACACAGGCACCACCCACTGCTTGAAGCACTTCCTTCAGTTTATTGTCCAAACTGTATTTAACCATTGTTCCTCCACTTATGCCTGTCCTGGAGGTTTAATTAATGCAGCTGATTCATATCAGCCTTTCATTGTAAAAAGAACCATTCATTGATTTTCAACCATTAAAATGTCTAAAGAGAAACTTTATGTAGTTGTTTTAGAAAATTTCCTTATTAAAAATAATTTACAGTAGAAGTAACGTGAAAAAAACATAAAAGCAGATTATATAAAATTAAAATCACTCATACTCCAAACAGCCCCTAGAAATGGTCACTTTAATAATTGGCTATATTTCTAAACAATCTTTCTCTCTTAAAAAAATTGAGTTCACAGAGTATGGAGAATTTGCGTACTACTCTTTGTATTTAGCTATACTGTATGTTGTGAGAATTTTCCCAGGTATTGAGAAATATCTCGTATTTTGGCGACAGAAATATAAAATGATACAACTGCTTTGGAAAACTGTTTGGCAGCTTCTTGTAAAGTTAAACATATTCTTGACATATGATCCAGTAACGCACCTCCTCTAAGGTATTTGGCCTAGAGAAATGAAAATGTATAACTACACAAAAATCTGTTTCTAAATGGATGTCAACTTTATTATTAATCACCAAAACTAAAATCAAGAAATTTGTATTTCAGTTGTTGAATAAACAAACTGATACAATGGAATTTTACTTGGCAATAAGAGGAATAAAATTTTGATTCATGCAGTAACATGGATATATCTCAAATGCATTTTGCTAAGTGAAAAAAGTTAAACACTCAAATACATTGAACAATAAGAGTAATTCTACTGTAATGTTATAATAACTTTTTTAAAAATAAAAAATAGTATTTTCAAGTTCCTGAGTTTACAGACCACTATATTCTTCTACATCATACAAACTAGCATTGGGAATTTATTTTAAAAAGAATATTTCTATATGTTTTTCTTTTTAATACTCAAAGTATTTCAAATAACACTCATTACAATGGTAAAAGGCGAGTTAGAAAATAAGATAATAATTGGATAGAGGGTAGCTTATATGTATTTGGTGACGAAATTAACTGTTTATTTGTGGCCCAACCACAAAATTACAAGTTTAGAATGTTGTATCATTGGTATTAATAGCAATTCTCCTACTTCATATATTATTGCATTATACATTTCATTGAATACTGTGGCTGATTGCATTTTTGTAACGTATCAAAACTTTAATATTCAAATGATACTCTGATGACTAAGTTTGGGTTGACCAAAAAGTTTGTTTGGGTTTTTCTGTAACATCTTATGGAAAAGTAAGACATATCTTTAAATCATTGCTACAAAAAAAAAAAAAAATTAACTCTATCTTTATGTGACTGTTTTTTGGAGTGTATTTTATTTGAAAATCTTGAGAGTTTAAAATGGCTAAAATGACTTTTCTACCTTTTGTAACAATGTAATTGAATTTAACAAGCATATCTTTACATCTGTATCATTCATTATTCAACACATATTTATTACAAGCACCTATGCTAGATGTTGCCAGTACTGCACAAAACCAGATAGAAAAGAGTTTGGTAATTCTGGTGCTTAGATTCTAATAAGGAGAGAAAGTAAAGAAATTATGGAAGAGAGAGTTACATGCTCGACAGCTTTGTAGGAGGGTTGAGACTCCCTCAGCAGTGTCCTCCCTGAGAAGGATGTTGAAGTTGAGACCAAAGAATGACAGTGTGAAGAGATGTGGAGAAAATGTTCAGTTAGAAGCAAAACCATATGTAAAGTCCTGAGGCAAAAAAGGTCCTGGTTTCCTCAGGGAACAAAGAAGAAGTCAATTGCTGGGTATAGGGAACTTTGTAAAAGAGGTAGTGACGTGATATTGGAGAATGGAGCTAGGTATACACAATAACATACAGGTCATGGAAGTGTTGAGGTGGGAGTTGAGGACACTACAAGATTCTTATTCCTCTTGGTGCTACAGAAAAATGAGAATTTTCATTTCTCAGGAGGGAAGCAAAATATGAGGACTCTTATCCCTTTACCTAAGAGGAAAAATAGAGTATATAAGACTCAGACCCATGTGCATCCTCATTTTGGCCTGAGGACTCTCAGGATGGATGTAATTCCCTCCATAACCTGTTCTCCATGAGGAGAGCCAGGGCCAAGGTCTGTTTTGTGGAGGCAGATCTATCGGTCTGCTCTTTCTGTGAAGCATCGATTCCTGATATTCATGCCTTTCTATCTACAAACTCAAAAACGCAAAATGCTCTTGAATGGATGACCCATGGTCTAGCTGGGTGATAAATACATCTGTTTTTGCCATATTACTCACAAAATGTAATAACAAACATTTAATGAGACTTTCCTACTGCTTAAACATCTGAACTCATTTAATCCTCACAACAATCCTATGAGGTGAATGTGATTATTTTTTCTATCTTATAAACAGGGAAACTGGATTCAAAGAAGTTAAGTAACTCAGTGTCAAGTACACAGCTTAGTAAGTAGCAGAGTTGAGACCTGAATCCACAGTGTCTGGCTCCTAAGTTTATGATCTTAGTCACATGTTCTACTCTATTGCATGCTTGCAGTACCCTTATTATTGCTACCTATTGACATTCACACCTTGAATATGAAAGGGGACCTATTATTTGTTTCTAAGCTATAGGATAAGGCAAAAAAACTGGTAAGTCACTTCTAAGATTGCTTTTGCTGTCTTGCTGGGAGACTTTCTTGACTCTCACCCTTGCTCGTTTGGATGAAGTGAGTCAGCCATTGGAAAGGTCTACAGGGCAAGGAACTGAGAATGGCCTCTGGCCAACATTCAGCAAGAGCCTGCGGCCTCTGCCTGATAATCAAACTAAATTTGAGTCTTGCCAACCATCATTTGAGCTTGAAAGTGGATCCTTTCCTATTTGAGTTTTAGATGAATCCCTTTTCCTGGTCAAGACCTTCCCTTCAGCCTTTTGAGAAGCTGTGAAATAGTGTATCCACTAGCTGTGTCAAGATTCCCAAAATACAATCTATGAAATAATAAATATGAGGGTTTTTTTAAGCCACTAAGCCTATGGCAGTTTGCAATACATCAATAGATGACTAATACAAATAGTAACAGGACATGTATCTGGGCTTCAGTGCCAGTATAGTAGGAATCTGTTGGCACCAGTAAGTGTTTCCCTGAGCTTCCCAGGGGGCTCAGTAGAAAAAAATCCGTCTGCCAAAAAAGGAGACATGGGTTCAATCCCTGGGTTGCAAAGATCACCTGGAGATGGAAATGGCAACCCACTATGGTATTCTTGCCTGGAGAATCCCATGGACAGAGATGCTGGTGGGCTTCAATCCATAGGGTCTCAAAAGAGTAGGATTCGACTTAGTGACTAAACAACAACATCAGTTGTGTTCCTACTTCCCTCCCTTCTCTGGTTCAAGCTGTGATACCCCCACAGCTTGAACCTGGGTCTTCTCTCTGGAGCTGGGTGTCCTTTCTAGAACTATGACTTGTTTCTCTCCAAAGGAGGTCAACAAAGTTGGTCTGCTTTTCTGAAGTCATAGGGACCCACAATGGGGTGAGTCCACCCCTGATTAAATACAGTTTCCTTGCATGACTTTCGTCATCTCCTGTTCCTCACTGGGCTACCTCTCCCGGAGCTGCCTCTATAAGCACTTGTCTATTTCACATTGACTCATCCCACAGTGCACACTCATAAGAAGTGGAAACACATCACTACTGGTCTAATGGCATTGTTCTGCTTGGGGAGCCAAAAAATTAGCATGAGAAAATCAATTATTCTAGTAGTCAAGTAGCAAAGGCCAGTCTGAAGTTGTTACTCATATCAGTCCTTATAGTTTATGTCTGCTTTCCCACTTCTGCTCAGTAGCTCAGTGAATGCTTATTGAATGAGCAAAATAATTGAAAGTTATTTGATTGATTTATTTTATGGTAGGCATGTCTGGACAGTGACAATCATCAGAAATGAAAAACAAAGGAGAATGGTAAGGTTAGAGAGAGAAAAAAACAGTACCTTTTTTCTTTAACTGAAAACAAAATTGCCCTAAAATTAAAATGACAGCTAAAGGGAACTGACACTGACATGCTGTTGTCCCTTGCTCCATCCTTTAAAAGGCCTAGAGTCAGAATATCTTTCATAAATGCCATGGCCAACTTTCATGTGCACAATTTTAAAAACAATTTCATTTGTTAAATTCCCACAGGTTAATGCCATCTGCTTAATTGGTGACTTAAGATGGAATTCTGTTAGTTTTTAAATGTCATAAAGGGCAACATGCTATTAAATTCATGAAGATAATTGCATCCCCAAAATTAAAAGCCTTCTCTTGCAAGATTCTGTTGTTGTTTTTGACTTTGGTTTAATATTAATGGGAGATTAGATGAAGAACACAGTCCAGAACATGACACAGGACAATTCCAGCTGAAATAAGCCTTTTAGAAAGTTCATAAATCTTAAAAAAAAAAAAAGAGAGAGAGAGAAAGTGTGATCAATTTGAAATCTTGCCCTCTAAATAACACAAAATATTCGTTAGTGTAGTATGCTACAAGTTAAGAGGACAATAATGATTCTAGATGTTGAGGTCTGACTAGATACATAAGCTCCATGTGGCAGCTGGAACTTTGAAATGAAGTACATTACCTACAGCAGATTATTGAGAAAAGTATATGTGTCAATAAGGTATGATGTGCACTAAAGTTAACATTTCAAAACCTTCATTTATATAATGATATGAAAAAAACAATCATTCTCAGCATTAAAATGTCCAGTTTGCCTAATTAATCTACCTTTCATTTGTATATGAGATTACTTTTCTACCCAAAGAGACCTGCTTCTCTTTGCAAAATACACCACTGTATACCAGAGACCCATGCCAAAAATCTAGTGTTATCCTAGGGTTCATTTTTAGACTATAGTTGTTATATGCACTCAAAATCTTGTGAAGTCAACCTCATTATAACACTATGAAGCTACTGCTTCCCCATTGCTACTACAGGTTACTTTTAAATATGGCTTGCCACCACCTCTGAAAAATTCTTCAAAATATTCTCCCTTTTTCTTTTTTTTTCCTTTTTTTTTTTTATTAGTTGGAGGCTAATTACTTCACAACATTTCAGTGGGTTTTGTCATACATTGACATGAATCAGCCATGGAATTACATGCATTCCCCATCCCGATCCCCCCTCCCACCTCCCTCTCCACCCGATTCCTCTGGGTCTTCCCAGTGCACCAGGCCCAAGCACTTGTCTCATGCACCCAACCTGGGCTGGTGATCTGTTTCACTATAGATAATATACATGTTGTTCTTTCGAAACATCCCACCCTCACCTTCTCCAACAGAGTTCAAAAGTCTGTTCTGTACATCTGTGTCTCTTTTTCTGTTTTGCATATAGGGTTATCATTACCATCTTTCTAAATTCCATATATATGTGTTAGTATGCTATAATGTTCTTTATCTGTCTGGCTTACTTCACTCTGTGTAATGGGCTCCAGTTTCATCCATCTCATTAGAACTGATTCAAATGAATTCTTTTTAACAGCTGAGTAGTATTCCATGGTGTGCTCCCCTCACCTCACATTTGTCCTCCATAACTGAAACCAACATGATACCCCTAAGATCCAGTTCAGTCTTATTAACCCCCATCCTATAAAACTATACAGTTTTCTTCAACACCTTTCAACTAAATTCCTGATCTCTCAAAATGTCATACAGAGTTCTGTAGAATGAAATATGGGTCCTTCAGGTTATGTCTTCAGCTAGTTTCCTCTTAACATAGCCCACCCTGTGTCACTGCTTTGTCAAACTGCTTGTATTTTCTTTATAACCAGACTCCCTTACTCCAGTCTGCATCCTGCTTGGTTATGCCATGGCTCTTCTAGTCCTACCTGCCCTTCCTGGAATACTTTCACTACTCTGACCAGCTAGAGCACACCTGGCTACCTTTCAACAGTCAACTCAAGATTCTTCATTTCTATGAAACTTGCCTAAACCTTCTCCACCTAAGTAGAATTGACCACTCCTAGACCTTCATCCAGGACCAGAGATCAAATTGCCAATATCAGCTGGATCATCGAAAAAGCAAGAGAGTTCCAGAAAAACATCTATTTCTGCTTTATTGACTATGCCAAAGCCTTTGACTGTGTGGATCACAATAAACTGTGGAAAATTCTGAAAGAGATGGGAATACCAGACCACCTGACCTGCCTCTTGAGAAACCTGTATGCAGGTCAGGAAGCAACAGTTAGAACTGGACATGGAATAACAGACTGGTTCCAAATAGGAAAAGGAGTACATCAAGGCTGTATAATGTCACCCCGCTTATTTAACTTATATGCAGAGTACATCATGAGAAACGCTGGGCTGGAAGAAGCACAACCTGGAATCAAGATTGCCGGGAGAAATACCAATAACCTCAGATATGCAGATGACACCACCCTTATGGCAGAAATTGAAGAGGAACTAAAGAGCCTCTTGACGAAAGTGAAAGAGGAGAGTGAAAAAGTTGGCTTAAAGCTCAACATTCAGAAAACTAAGATCATGGCATCCAGTCCCATCACTTCATGGCATATAGATGGGGAAATAGTGGAAACAGTGGCTGACTTTATTTTTCTGGGCTCCAAAATCACTGCAGATGGTGATTGCCGTCATGAAATTAAAAGACACTTACTCCTTGGAAGGAAAGTTATAACCAACCTAGATAGCATATTAAAAAGCAGAGACATCACTTTGCCAACTAAGGTCCATCTGGTCAAGGCTATGGTTTTTCCAGGGGTCATGTATGGGTGTGAGAGTTGGACTGTGAAGAAAGCTAAGCGCCGAAAAATTGATGCTTTTGAACTATGGTGTTGGAGAAGACTCTTGAGAGTCCCTTGGACTGCAAGGAGATCCAACCAGTCCATCCTGAAGGAGATCACTCCTGGGTGTTCCTTGGAAGGACTGATGCCGAAGCTGAAACTCCAATACTTTGGCCACCTCATGTGAAGAGTTGACTCATTGGAAAAGACCCTGATGCTGGGAGGGATTGGGGGCAGGAGGAGAAGGGGACGACAGAGGGTGAGATGGCTGGATGGCATCACTGACTCAATGGGCATGAGTTTGAGTAAACTCCAGGAGTTTGTGATGGACAGGGAGGCCTGGCGTGCTGTGATTCATGGGGTCACAAAATTATATCTTATGAAGCCAAAGTCACAAATGTATATTAGTACCAAACACATTAGGCTATAAAGGAAACATGCCTATATACGAGGAAGATGTTAATATAAAATGAATTATTTTTAAATAGTACTTCAAATGTAAGTGTTTTTGATAACAATATATCCTCTTGAAAGTACCTGTGTGTTATGTACCTGAGCGACTGAACTGAATTGAACTGAGACCTTCATCCACAGTCTGCTTTCTCTATATTTTCACAATCTATAATACTTTTGTGTTCTTATTTATATGTTGGCATCTCCAACAGCTCATAAGCATCTAAAAAAAGACAGTTTAATTAGTTTTTGCATCTGGAGTCACTAGAAACAGTGCCTTAAATGTTCATTCAAAGAGTAATGTTAAAAGAATGAATACGTGTTCTGATCTGTTGCTCTATTTCTATAGTTTTGTTTATTATATATTTGATTTCTATTTGATCAAAAAATTATGAGTTGATTTAAATATACATAAATGTAGGAATAACTATATTTGACATTATTCATTGTTATTTTTCTTGGATATTACTCCTTTTACTTTGCTTCATTCTTCTATGTCATGTTGCTAGACCTTTTTCTACTCAATACTTCATGGAAGAGATGAGAGAAAGCAGAAAGAGACATGTCCTGACTATTATCTCCCAAGACACTGGTTGCTTCCATAAATGGAGAAATACTATGAATATAATATACATTTAAGAGGGGTAAATTAAAGAGGGGACTCTCCACACACATTTAAGTAGAAAATTTTCCTTTGGAAAAGAGGCAAGTGAGAGATGAGACATGATGAGGACTGGATACTGAAATGGGTCATTTCCTCCCAGAAAAACACTCTGAGCTTTACTTCCCAGTCAGCACTGTGGAAGTGGAGAAAAGGGATATAGCGGCATGATTATTGTGCCTATGAATTGCCCTGGAAGTACAGAAAACAGAGGAAGAAGAAATGGGAATAGAGATGACTATGAGGATGAAACATGGATTGGTAAATGGGTCCAGATAAAACAATGGACCTCACTCAGGCAGGAAGAGGACACTGAGGATCCAATGAGTCTCTGAAATGCCTTGTCCTATGTAAGATTTCCCTAGACTTAGGGTGCATTTAGAAAAAGAGAATGGGTTGGCTATATATTAAAATGCTGTGTCTGCCAACATGGCAGAAATTTGAGTAGTTATAGAAAATAAGCAAAGTTATAAAACAGAGATTCCTACCCGCCACATAAACTTGAGAATCTATTCCCAGCCAACCAATTGAATTATTTATAGCTGATTCTTTCCCCAGGTATTTTAATAACAATATTCTTCACTGAATGCTGCATCAGTCACTCAGGTGATTGAGTTAGCCATTCATATATTATGATTTTCAATCAGGTAACTTTTGTCAATTAAATGTAAATTCATATGCCTCAAGACCTGGGACTATTATGTTTGCTGGTACTCAACTTCAATTAATTCTTGACTTGATTTCAAATTCACTGCATTTTAAGGAATTCAGTGTTTGATTTTACAAGAAAAGCCTTTAGAAAGTTTCCCCACCCTCTCTGGCTGACTGAGAATGAGTGATGGACACTTTTCACAGGGAACTTACAGCTTTATATATTATAAAAAGATCTGAGTGATATTCTTGTTTTGTGTCCTCCTCTGTAAGCCCCTGGAGGGTCTATTTATTTTTTTGTCTTAAACATTTTTGTATCTCCTATGAAGTATAGTAAACTTATATAAAGGTAGAGGTGCTCAGTAACTATTTATTAAATGAATGAAAAAAAAAAGCATAAGTCACAATTATATCTTATGAAGCCAAAGTCACAAATGTATATTAGTACCAAACACATTAGGCTATAAAGGAAACATGCCTATATACGAGGAAGATGTTAATATAAAATGAATTATTTTTAAATAGTACTTCAAATGTAAGTGTTTTTGATAACAATATATCCTCTTGAAAGTACCTGTGTGTTATGTGTAATATTTAAGGATACTTGTAGGGTTTGTTGGAAATTACATGTCACTTTGGAAAAAATCTTCACCTAGATATCCAGGCGGTGAACTAGATAATCTTCCCTGAGGCATAGGTTTTCTCTTTGTGTAAATGGGAGTCTGAGTAATATCTCTTGGAGATTGTCTTATGCCATGAGGTGAGGTACTGCATTAGGTACCAGCTGCAATCTCCACATGGCTTTTTCCTCCAGTTTCAGAAAAACACGTTGAAATAGACACATCTGAACATGATAAATGCAGGGATCACTGTAGCAGAGCCTGTGCTCTGTAGGAAAGGATGAGACAGTCAGTCAGCTGGAGAGTTTAAAAGGGCATCCTGGCCGCCTAAATAATCTGAAAACCATCAAAAGTGATAAATCTAGCGATATTCCCAGGTCATGTTCCAACTTCACAGTTTGAGTATAACCAAAGTTCAATTTGTGATCCAATTTCTCTCTTATACACTATCAAAGTGTGGTTTCCTTCTTGACAATATCACGTTCTGTTAACCCAAGTTCCACTTACCCACTATACCATTCGTCGATCTCCACTAGTTCTTATATTATTCATTTCTAAAAAAGAAATTGTATTTATGTTTTATATGTTCTAAGTGTTCAATATTTTCTTATTACAATTCTGTCCAATATTTATCATTCACATGGACATGTGTACCCTGCTACTTATATATTAATAGTGTCTGCTTTGAATTATTTCTACCAGATGTCCCAACTAAACTGATGAAGCATGACAAATGAAAAATATGATTTGTTTTGTATCATTAATACTTGACAACAGGTTACTATCTCTTAAAAAATTAGTTTATTGACTCCTTTCATATTTTTTTTCAGTATCTAGTCTGTCCTGGGGACTGTGATAGGCACTTGAAATACATTCAACTAGGTTACTCTGAAAGCCCTAAGTGGAAAAGTTCTCACTAATGATTCAGAATGAGGGCATCATAGTGCTGGTAATGAGGGCCTTCTGAGTTAAATGGCAGAAATTTAGGAGTACCTGACTGACCCCTCCTCACACTCCTCACACTCCCACTGAAACACAACACAAAATAAAAGGTGATATGAAAATATTTAACAGCACTGGAAATATATATATATATTTTTAATGTGACAGGTATCAAGAGAATGTTCACTAACCAAAGTTCTAATGAAGCTTTGAGGCAAACAGCAAGTGCACGCAAAGAAAAAACAGAGTATACATTTCATTTCACTCACCAGTATTGCACTCACTCACCCCCAACAGACCCCAGACTCTTTTGTGGCCACAGGGAAGTAAGTCACCCCCTTGTAATATTGGACCTAGTTTACACAGCATTCAAAGCTGGTTCTAACCCTTGTCCCTGCCCCACACCTCTTTTACAGTAATTTTTTAATTCAAACTCTAAAAACATATTGTATTTGAAGAAGAAAAGACGTGTTAGTGCTATATGTCCGGTGATAGCTATCATGGAATTCACCTTGCTAAGGCATAAGAACAATACAATCTAGCCATTGTAGCTCACCATCTATTATCCTGGGAAGAGAAGCTCTATATAGTCTTTCAAATTGTTCATAGACAGGTAATTTCCGTACAAAACTAGCTGTTTTGGTTGCTGCTGCTTTTTAAATACAGTAAACACAGGGACAGAAGATTATACATAATCTTTACAGTTGTGAATCAAAATGTTAACAATTGCTGTCTGTTTTTCATCTTGATGTTTCCTTTTAAAATTTTCTAAAATATACATGTATCATTCTTACAGTCTTGAAAACATAAATGCTCTCCAAAATAATGCTGAGAACCAACTTAAACTGGGTCAGTCTTGTGTTTTCAACAGACACTAGGACAGCTGGGATCTTGCTCCATTGGATTTCATTCAAAGATAATGTAGAATTTTGTGTTCTACCCTGGAATAGCCGTATGAGTCAATAGACTTTATGACCTCGGTCAGACTTTAACTAGTTAGGCTGGCTACATCAAGGGCCTGAAATATCTACCTCTGAGGAAACCTAGAGTGAAATAAACCAATTTACCAGAACACAGTAACTATTAGAATAATTCTCAAGAAAGTGAGAGTACATTTTGCAAATTCCCTTTTCTACAGAGAATAACTGTAGAGAATTAACTATAGAGAATAGAATAGAATAAACTATAGAGAATAGAATAAATTTTATAATGATATCATTAATATGCTGTGGCATATTTGATTTCAAGTTTTAATTCAAGGTTTATGTGAAATAGGAAAAATAAACTGAGGTATTCAGGTAGCTTTGTATAACGGTCAAATGGATTTGTCTGTCTTATAAGCAACAATAGCAGAGTAAAAAACAATAATGATGAAGATAATATCAATAATAAGTGAGAATACTAACACAAAACCTTGGATGATTAGTAAGAAAAAAGACCCCATTTTATTTAAGCTTTGCAAGTGCCCCAGCATATTCTTTTTGGTGTTATATATAGTCTGAGAGCACTCAACTTTTCTGCTTACTTTTTATAAATTGACATTTCATAGTAGATTATATGTAATTGGCAAGATAACTTACCCCTTTGTCACTTGCTTCAGATGTATCCTTTTCCTTCTAGATTGGGAAAATGACCTCATTCACTATGAATCTTGAGGTACTCAATTCTTGGAAATTAAAAGCTAGCCCATATTCTTAAAAGTGTGGGGAAGCAAGGTATTGTCATGGGCAGGGGCGGGAGTTGGTGGGAAGATTTATAATTTGTATTCAATGGGTCTGTCAATGGATTGCATTTCTTTCCCTGGAACAACAACAACAAAAAGAAGATATAACCAAAGACTATATTAATTTGCTCCCAGAGGCTGAATGAACATCACTGGACTTGGCAAAATCCTACTGTTTTGCAAGTCTTGCTGACACCTGGTGGTTGAATCTTAACAGACTTCACAATAATCAAGGATGAGCTTTTTTTGCAATAAATCTTAATCCAGGATTTGCAACACACTTGACAGTGAGCAAGTGCTAACCACTAACTCCAGTCTAAGGAGAGTAAGAAATTCAGAGTCAAAGCAAAACCTTGCAATGCATTCATGTTCAAAGGTACTCATGGGTATTCAGTTTCAAGTTTCCACACCTGTTTTCAAGAACTCAATTCATCTGCTGTAGAGAAAATCTGAAAGTTTGGAGGTTGAAGCAAAATCACCAAGAGGTCTTGCTGCTGCTGCTACTAAGTCACTTCAGTCATGTCGGACTCTGTGCGACCCCATAGACGGCAGCCCACCAGGCTCCCCCGTCTCTGGGATTCTCCAGGCAAGAACACCGGAGTGGGTTGCCATTTCCTTCTCCAATGCATGAAAGTGAAAAGTGAAAGTGAAGTTGCTCAGTCATGTCCGACTCTTAGTGACCCCACGGACTGCAGCCTACCAGGCTTCTCCATCCATGGGATTTTCCAGGCAAGAGTACTGGAGTGGGGTGCCATTGCCTTCTCCCCAAGAGGTCTTACTGGCCTTAAATTGATTTGGGTAAATTTCTCAACATGCCAATACATTGATAGAAGTACCAACATTTTTTAAAAAATCAATATTATGTGGTAGGTGTCCTTTTCATGGTCAGATTATTTTCCTGCTTCAGATAACAAGTGACACAAAAGTCATATAAATTTGCAACTCAGAGAAACTCTACACTTTGAATTATTGAGAGACTCAGGGATCCCCATGGTTATCATTTTAATCTAGTGATTCTCAACCTTTAGAGTGCTCAGGGATTCTGGTGTTCTTGTTTTAAAATGCATGTCAACAGGAGACAGCCTAGAGGATCAGTTCACATTCAGCAGATCTTAAGTGAGATTATCGATATGTCCTTGTATCCTTTTTTTTTCACTGAAGTATAGTTGACTTACAATGCTTTGTTAGTTTCAGGTGCACAACAAAGTGATTTCAGATTATTTTCCCTTTATCTGTTATTACAAAATATTGAATATATTTCCCTGTGCTGTCCTTGTTGGTTATCTGTAGCATATATATGTATTTTTACTTTTATCCTATCTTTGGACTTGTGTTTACAAATCTCATGGATTCAATCCCCCGACATTAATTTCTTCTGGTCCTTTTCTGATTCTCCCTATTCTAATCGCCTTCATAATCCCCTACATCCTTATTTGTCCATCACCTAGCATAAATTTCTACTTCTTCCAATAACATCATCCTGATTTTTTCTTGGCAAACAACTTTTGCAACCTCAGTCATGTTGAGTCAGTTTGATTCAGAAAACCTAACCACATGCCCACTGAGGACTGGGGATGTGGGTCAGTCCTGAAACCAGGAGGGTATTCCATTTCCTAGATCATTTCCTAGTCGTGAGTGGTTCAAGGATGGGTGGGTGACTTGGATTTAAAGGAGGCTTCATTATGGGAATTATTGAGAAAGAAGCACTATGTCACTGGGTTCACCAGACGGGTAGAATATGACCTTGGAGACACTGCTGGCAATGTGTCACTTCATATGAAAAATAAAATCACACACATAAAAACAGCTAAGAGATGATGAAACGTAGCTTTTTTTTGCATTCATTGTTTGAGCATGCCAATACAATGTATCTGAAACTACACAAGCCTTTAACTTTCCAGTTACATGTATCCGTAAATTCCCTTTTGTGTGTTTTTGTTATTTGTTGATACAATAACAGATTCTGTAGTTGTCTCTCCTGGCTTGTGAGTACCTTATCTTTAAGCTCCTATGTTTTTCCTCCTTTCTGACTACTCTATACCCAATTAATGATATAGGTATTTGATCCTCCAAAGCAGAAAAAAAAAAGAAATATTTGTCATGGCAATGATGTTATCACAGCCTTAACCTCCTCTTTAAATTCAGAATAATGTAAAAGCCTCAAGATTTAATTCCAACCTCAACTCATATTATTACCGGACTGGGTTCTTGGACTCTTTAATTAATAGAAATTGATAAGGAGCCAGATGAGAAATTCAGGCAAGACTTCACTGAGAGTCCTGCTGTAGCACAAGAGAGCGAGAATAAGTAACAAGTGGCTTTGCTGCTTGCTTTTGTGGGGGCGAGTTGTGGGGGGTGGGGGAGATGATCTGGTGAGCTATTTCCCTAAATAGGGTGAAGGTGGGGCAGGCTGGTGTTTGGGCCTGAGAGGTGTCTTAGGTGTCTGCCCACCATTAGGGGCTGCTGTATGCAGAGGTCATGTGTGGTACCCTGTTTTTGCTCCTGGCACCTCAGAAGTCACAGTTGGGGTTTTGGCCTTTTTATATCTTGTTGCTCATAATTTGTCCCATTGTTCAGGCATGCAGTCATTTTTAGTCCCTTATAGTTTCTTTGTCAGAGAAGGCAATGGCACCCCACTCCAGTACTCTTGCCTGGAAAATCCCATGGACGGAGGAGCCTGTAGGCTGCGGTCCATGGCATCGCTAAGAGTCTGACACGACTGAGCAACTTCACTTTCACTTTTCACTTTCATGCATTGGAGAAGGAAATGGCAACCCACTCCAGTGTTCTTCCCTGGAGAATCCCAGGGACGGGGGAGCCTGGTGGGCTTCCGTCTATGGGGTCACACAGAGTCGGACACAACTGAAGCGACTTAGCTGCAGCAGCAGCAGTTTCTTTGTATTCTGTTGCTTGAGGAGATTTTTGTCCAGGTGCAAGCAATGCAGTAAAGGCTCCCAGGTCCCAGCCTGTCTCAGTATCACTGCCCCCATTGCTCAGAAATCCTCCAACCCACCTGGAGTTTTTTCATAAGCTCTTCCTTCATCCAAATTGATTGTTATAACTATTATTATTTAATTAGCTATTTATTCTGCACATCCTTTTTAAAATTTTCTCCAGATACATAACTTCTAGTCACCCTTCAGGCTGCAGCTGAAATGTCATTTTGAGCAAGACCATAAGGGATCTCCTGGTGGCTCAGCTGGTAAAGAATCTGCCATCTATGTGGGAGACCTGGGTTCGATCCCTGGGTTAGGAAGATCCCCTGGAGAAGGGAATGGCTACCTACTCCACTATTCTGGCCTGGAGAATTCCATGGACGACAGTCCCTGGGGTTGCAAAGAGTCAGACACCACTGAGCGAATTTCACTTCATTTCATCTACAACTACCTCCCCCAAACTCCCTCACCCTATTCCTTTTGCTGTGTATCATTGCATCCTTTTCTTTTCCTTCATTATATTTTTTCACAAGTTTCAACTGTGAATTTATGTTCTTTTTTTAATGTCATTGTAAGATAACTAAAACTATGTGTTTTGTTGAATACCAACAATGTGAAAGTGAAAGTGAAAAGTTGCTCAGTCCTGTCCGACTCTTTGCGACCCCATGGACTGTAGCCCACCAGGCTCCTCCATCCATGGAATTTATAGGTACTCATAAATAGTATGTTGAAAAAATTATACAGGTTTCATTTTGGAGTTTTTGTTTTTTTAAATAAGGGTAATCTTGTACAACTCAATTATAAGGAAAAAAGAAATACATTATATTTAAATTAGTTTTTAAACAAAAATAACAAATTACATTGAAATTTACTGTTTTACATTGTAACTCTAGCAAAATTGTTAGAAATAGTCCATTTAGTTATATAGTTATCAAAATTTTGCCACAAGTATATGTATGGTTAATGTTCTATATTTTCAACTATTTGTACATCTTGATGTGCACCCCAAGATTATTCATGCCTGCTTTGGATAATAATTGAGATGGCATATACTGATGCAGACTAGTGTCTGGCAGGAGAATGGATTAATGCATTGTTCCTTTCTCTCTCTCAAAGAGAGGGTACAGATATTCCCTAAGTCATCCTCATTCCATATTGTATAAAATGATCTCAGTCAGGTATACTCTCTTTTTCTGCCCTCTGACTTTTGCTCTTATATAAATTCAGCCACTTACTTATCTTTTAAAACATCAGTTGTAATCCAATAAAAGACTGGAATAACATTTAATAAATTTCTTTTAAGATTTAATTTTAATTTTAAATAAATTAAATTTTAATTTTAAAATAATTAAAGTATTTTCAATAATTAAAATATTCACTTTGAAGTGAAACTATACATGGAGGAAAAGAAATCAAAACAGAAAAGCCCAAAACAGTTTATTGATTTTTAATTGTCCATGGAGGGTCTAGAACCTCAACTTACTTGCTTCAAGGACAAGAATCCAAGGAAAATTGAATTTTTTTCATTACATATTTTATTTATATATGTATTACTTGTATCACAAAGTATTTTATTTCACTACTTTAATATTAATTCTGTATTTCACTTATATAGAATGTAGGTTTGTTTTCTTCATTAAGTTTATACCCTAGTATTAATAGGTTTTATATAATTATTTAGACTATTTTCCATAGAAAAAT
Source organism: Cervus canadensis (assembly GCF_019320065.1). Lineage (NCBI taxonomy): Eukaryota > Metazoa > Chordata > Mammalia > Artiodactyla > Cervidae > Cervus > Cervus canadensis. The sequence continues at coordinate 36,725,747 of NC_057404.1, forward strand.
ATACTTCAAATATCAGTCAAATTATTTAATCTTTGGAACGCAGACTTTTTAATTTGAGAATTTTGGGGGTGGTTGTGGGTAAATAATAACAGTGCAATTATAAATAACCATAAAGGAGCTTAAGATAAATCCAAAGATCCAAGGATTAAGAACACATAATGCGTAATTAAGGAAAGAAATTTAAATGTCTCCAACTTTGTAAGGTGTTAAATTGTCAGCCATATTCATTTAAATTTATGCAAATATTTAGTTCAACACTGAAAGGAAATGTAAAAATAGGCATAAATGTATTTGAAGATAAGTCTTTGCCATAGTTTTCTGATGGGTATTCAGAAAAAATGAAGTTATGTTTCAGTAATGCAAAATATAATATTGGTTACCTATCAGTGTATTGATATTATTTTATTTCCATTTAATCTTGTTATTGGAGTAAATTACATTAATAGATTTCCTGACATCGACTAGTCTTTGAAGTCATAAGATACCTTTTGAGGTATTTTTTTCCCTTGACACAGTGTTAGTTTGTATTTACTAATACTTTATTTTGAATCTTGCATTCTTACTTATGTGTGAAAATGTTCTACTTTTTCTTGCATTATTTTTATTGTTTTGGTATCAGTGTTTTACTCAACTTATAAAATTAGTTGGAAGATCTGGGAAATTTTAAATAAGAATTATAGCTTCCTTGAAGGGTTGGTGAAATTTATAGTTTTCATGTTGCACTTAATTGATTCTTAGCTGTGTTTCCCTCAACCTGTAAGTTCCTTCAGCTTAGAGACCAGGTTCTGCATCTTTGTACATTTAATATTTAGCATAGACTTTGCCACATAACAGATACTCTGTGAATTTATGTTCAGTGAATGAATAAAATGATGCAGTTGAAGAAATCTCTGGATCTGACCAAGAACAAATGATGAAAGAAAAAGCTTTCTTTAAACAACTTCTCTGAAACAACAATTGAGCCCTCCACTTAAAGATAAAATCAACATACAGGAAAGAATTCTCTTATAACCATATTGTTAGCTGAGTGCCATTCCTTCAAATCTTATGGAATATTTGTGTTTCTATTTCAGCTAAGTTGCATGTTTATTATTTCTATTCTGCAAAATAATTCTGTGTAATTTAGAGAGAAGAGAAGCCTTGTCTATTCCACAGCAAGTTAGCATACAAAACTCTACAGGCAGTCAACACATGTCGACTCAAGTTCAGCCATCATAGCAAAGCAACAAGTCAGTAGCCTGCTGAAAGTCAGGAGGACTAGAGGAACCTAACGGTATTTCATGCCAAATATTTCACAAAAAGCAGCTATAATGTATCATATAAACAGCAGTATTTTGTTCAATGTCAAATTCTGTGGTTTTCTGAAGAACTCTTCAATTTGACTTTCATTCATCCTCACGTCTTGACTTTCAAAGAATATTCAAGTCTTGAACATTGTAGCCATACAGTAAATATTAAAATGTTAATTTTGTCTTTTCAGAAATGATAGAGTTTAAGAGAAAACATTAAGATAGAAAAGATGTGCACCAAATGTTCACATGTGAAAAGGTGTAAACTGTTTTCAAAGGCCTGAAAATTTCTACCTGTGTTCTGTTCTTTCAAAAACAAAGGAACTGAACAAGAGTGGGACTGTAATGAATGCACATATTTTTCTTACTCATGTATTGCAAATGAACCCTCAATGTTTTTCTTTTTCTTCTATTATTAACAATTGAGATTTTCAGTGTACCCTTAAAAATGAAAACATGAGAAAAATACTTAATATTCAAAACATCTCCCTACTATATTCTACTATGCATTTTTCTTCTACTAAATGGACCGAACTCTTCCACCTTATAGACTGCTTAAACTCTTTCATGGCAGAGTATCTTTTAATATGCCTGGCATAATGTCACTCACAAAGTAAAACTTTCTCTAAATACATTTAAACTTTCTTTTTAAAGATCACCAGAAATATACCAATATAAAACAATGAAATTAAGAGACCAAATTAGATGGAAAGTTTAAAAGGTATATTGGAACCTAACAAACCATATAGGAAATATGATTGCCTGTGCAAACTTAAAGTAGTATATTATAATGTTCCTCATTGACTTAGTCATGCAAGGCCAAATATCTCATTTGTCATTATCCAAAACCTCTCTTCCAAGTACTTAAATGTTCCTACAGATATTTTATTTTTTTTCTGAGTCAGAAGTTCTTACAATTGGAATTACTCATTAGAAAACCACAGGTAGTTCAAACTTTGTCTGCATAGTTTTTCTAAATGCAGGAATTTCTCATGATGTGCCAAACTGAAAAATAAATCCCTTGAAAAAATTATAAATTGTATTGAAACAACAGACAGATTTTACACAAAGGACACAGATGTAAGTTTCAGAACTTTACAAAACCTTAAGCAGACGTTTTCCTCCCAATTTTTTCTTTGTTGATTAAGAGCCACTTTAGAAAAATTGAAGTCAAGAAAATTATTCCCGTATATACTTAGTATGATTGAAACATCAGGCTCACAGCTTTTCTCACTGTATTTTTCCACATTATGAAGTGCCCCAAGCATTGCACTGATTTCCTCCCTTGGAATATGTAAATTGCCTTATGTAAACTCTGACTATTGTTTCTGAGTTGGGCTTTAGGATTTTCTCTTGGGGCATTGTAATAAGCATATTTGCCTTAAAATTCATTGTCCAATCACATAAGTCTCCAATATGACAAATTCCATTGTTTTATGGCTCTTTTGTCTAACCCTGACAAAAGTTTTAAAACATTGTTTTAGCTTCTTTCTGTTCAGAATTAAGTAATTATTTAAGGAAAACACAAGGTAAAAATATCATGCCAAATGGAATGAACCATGATTCTGTAGATATTTTTTAAACTCTCTGTAGCTTATTTCCAGGGCTGTGTCATTTACTGAATGACTATTATATGTCAGGGTAGGGATTAGCAATTACCACTTGGTAAAGAACTAATTGGGTGTAGGAAAACCTAAGACACCAATGTTTTGTTAAGGAAGGTAAGAGGAGGAGAGAGAACTAGATAGATGCAGAGGCCCAGGATGTTCATTACTTCTCAGGGTATTCAGTTACTCACTACTTTCTGTTACCAGCAGGAGTATACTGAGTGAGACTGGAAAATCAAGACTAGTAAAGTGTCCACTATTACAGTTACCTTGGGAGTCCACAAATATGCACCCCTACAAAGAAGGAGGGATTGAATTAGTTTGCCTATAATTTACTCAATGGAAAAGTGCAGGGAAAATTCACTAAGAAGGAAAAGAAATGGATTGCAGAATTGAAAATGCTGGTTTGAGTGTTTCAATTTTTATTCCTTCATGGATCTGGAGTAATGGCATTCTGTAGACGATGCCTTAGCTTACCGAAGTCAAACCCTTAGAACTGGATGTACAATTACATATCTGTTTTCTGAGCTCCTGGATAAGTGTCATGAAGGCAGAATTGTCATGTTTATTTCTTCCTCTAAGCTGCAGTACCCAGATTCAGAAGGGGTTCAGTAAGTACTTGTTGAATAAACAGGTACATTAAAATGTACTCTTGGGTACAGTCTAAGAGTTATATCATTTCTTTATTTGGATTAAGAAAAAAGAGAAGCAAAATATTGATATAAATTGAAAATTAACATTTCAAAAACTGCTTTATAGCTAGCAAGCTAAATTTCCAGCTGGATCAAAGCTGAATAGTAAGACCAAGTTGTGAAAAATAGGTTTAGTAATACAAGTACAGGCAGCACAAGTGTGTTAATAGCATCATTATGCTCTTTTCTCTCTTTCCTTACATTTAGGAAACTATTAAATTGCATTCTGGCATGCACACAATAATGGGAGAATGGGGTAGCCAAAGAACATGGCATTCATTACTGAATTTTAACAGTATGATAAAATCTCATGCACGTTAATAACTCCCAGAGCAGCAAATGTCCTAATATTGAAAATGAAACATTAGTTGTAAAGTATTATCATGCCAGAGAGCTTTGTTAAGATGAGATTTTTAAGAATATTTAAATACCTGATATTTAAAGAAATAACAGCACTGTAATTGAAAGATACTTAATTCAGTTATGTATATACTCTCCAGACTAAGGAATTACTGTCTGAGAGAGCACAACAGTACATTTGGATGATAAAATTAATTAACTCAGTGTCACAGGACACAGAGATTTCAAACACAGAAAGCACAATGTTACCTGAGCAGGAGCCAGTATCTCGTTTTTTTCAGACATAGACTAGATGATAGCTGTAATTCATGTCATTTTATGACATTTCATGGAACATTTGGTCATTATGACATTTATGATGCAATGAAATAGGCCATAAAGTGCTGTAAATTGTTGGGAGCAAAAGACATTCATATTTGTGATGGGCATTTTAGTTTCAATCAAGATGTTAGTAGGTTAAATCAAAATTCAACTTAGAGTTGAATGTTAAAGTTTTAGTTTAGGTTTCTTTTTTTTTCTTTCTTCTTTCCCCAAATCTTCTCATTCTCACCTCTCTTCTCTCACTCTCTCTTCTTTCTCTTAAATCTAATGAGTAGTACAGAAAGACTGTAAGTTAAAAAAAAAGATTTTTTCATATTTTCTAATTTAGTATTATTAAAGAATGAAAAAATCTACAACAGTATATATGAATAAGAATAGCAAATCTAGAAATTTCAAAATATGTGATTGTCATTTCCTTTGTTTATATCTCATGCTTGCAGGGGAATGTGGAACATGCAGAATTTCTAATAGTAAGTGATGACTATGTTCTTCCTGTATTTGGTAACATTATTTCTTGAAAACATTTTTAACACCTACAGAAAGAGTTTTAAAATGTCATAATTTACCTTGTTGAATTATGCATGAAGTTGATACAAATTATTTTCTGAGAAATAGGTTTGAAATGCATATATATTTGTTTCAGGAAAAGAAAGACAAATGTATGCCAGAGGGCATTTTACTAGCAAAGTTTGCCTATTCTTTTAGATCTTGTTACTTCTTCTTTTTACATTAGTATTGATATTTAGACTGTCACCAATCATCTGAATATTAAAGTTTGATATGATATAATCAACTATAATGTTCAATGAAATGTATACCTTTGCAGTTGCAGTAAGAAATAAAGACAAGTAGAAGTATTGCTATTAATACCAATAATACATGTCAAACTTGTAATTTTGTGGTTGGGCCACAAATAAAAGGTTAATTGCCTAACTAAATACATATAAACTACCCTACTATCTAATTATTCTCTAATTTTCTAGCTCAACTTTCACCATTTTGATGAGAGTTATTTAAAATACTTTGAGCATTAAAAATAAAAATATACAGAAATATTCTTTTTAAAAAATTCCTATGTTATTTTGTATGATGTAGGAGAATATAGAGGTTCATAAACTCAGGAACTTGAAAATACTATTTTTGTTTTTATTTTAGAAGTGATTATAATTGTAGAATTCCTCTGCTCTTCAATGTATTTAACTTCTTTCACTTAGCAAAATTTATTTTAAGATATATCTATATTATTGCATGAATCAAAATTTTATTCCTACTACTGCCAAGTAAAATTTCATTGCATTGATGTAATGAAGTTTATTTTTTCAACAACAGAAATACTGTTTGATTTCAGTTTTGCCAATTAACAATAAAGTTGATATCCATTCAGAAACAGACTTTCATGTGATTATACATTGTCATTTCTCTAAGCCAAATACCTAGGAGGTGGATCATTGGATCACACGTCAAGTGTAAGTTTAACTTTATGAGAAGTTGCCAAACTCTTTTCCAAAGCAGTTGTATCGTTTTACATTTGTACCAGCACAAAGTGAGTTCCAGTTGCCCCACATCCTCTCCAGCACTTGATATGGTAAGTAATTTTTTTTTTCATTGTAGCAATGTTAATAAATATATACCTGTATCTTGTGTGACTTCAGGTTACATTTCCCTAATGATTAGCTTTCTTGAATATCTCTTCCTATGCTTTGACACCATCAAACTATCTTCTTTGGTGCAGTGCCTGTTCAAATCTTTTCCTTTTTAATATTGGGTTTTCTTTCATTGTTTGACTTTTAGAAAATTTTATGCATTCTAGTTACAAGTCCTTTGTCAGAAAAGTGATTTTTAAATATTTTCTCTGGCTCTGTGATTGATCTCTTCATTCTCTCAGCAGTTCTTTCATAGAACACATTTTCAATTTTGTGAAGTCTAATTTAGCAGTTTTTATCTTATATATCACATTCCTGGTGCCTTATGTAAAAACTCTTGACTAATACAAGTCATCATATCAGGTAATTTGCATATTCCAAATTTGTTCTGAAGGGAAAGAACATGGAGGATTACATTCAGTCTTTTATGGGCCACCTCTATAAGTAGCACACTTTGCATTATTGTCAAAATTCAGTCACTTGGCCACACCCAGTTACAAAGTATGCTAGTAAATGCACATTAGCTCTATGCAAGGGAGGAAGAAAAAACAGGATTGGTAAAAGTCAGCCAGTTCTTGCAACAGAGATCAATAAATAATTTTAGTAACAAGCCTAAACTAATTTTAATTCAACTGTATCTTTCTAAGTTCATTTTTATTTTCCTCGGAAAAACTTTAATAAACAGTAGCATTTCCTGAAATCTCATGAGTGTATTTTTCTCCTATTTCTTGTGCTTTGTTTCTACTTCTCAAAAATCTTACTGGTTGCTTATAGGTTGTCTAAGATGCCACCTACTAAATGAAATAGTTCTGAGTTCTTATTGAAATGTATGATCTCTTTCTCCGCATTTTCACAATACTTTATATTAATAGTGTCGTGTTCATAAATTTTATTTTCTTCACAACTATTTATATACTCTTAGGACTTCTACTAGGTTTATAATTCTTTAAGAGAATGACTGTAGCTTGTAAATATATTATATTCATTCCTATATTCCATGTACAGGAACTCGGTAAACATGTGTTTTACTGTTGATGGTTCAGCCAAATGACCCTAACATTCTTAGTGTATTAAACTGAAGTTATCATTAGGCCAAAACTCAGATGAAAGAACATAAGATTCATATGGCATTTTTTCACTGTGAAATTTTTCTACAAGGGTCAATTTATTGCTCCCTAAATAACAAGCCTTAAACCTGTCAGAGGTTGGAGAAGGTAGCTAGAGGGCAGAAGGACAGGGAACTGATCCCTGAAACCTAGACTAGGTCATTCTCAGGGCCTTGATTCGTAAAAGATGATCAGTTTGGCACTGCCAAGGGAAAGAATACAGTTCATATCTATGCTTTTCTGTTCCTTTTGTCTATCATAGCTCAGTTGCATTTTTTCGAGGAGAATTGGAGTTGGATAAGGAACAAGGAGAAAGGAATAAAATAAGATGGAAAACCCCAAACCTAAGGTGATTTGAAATATTCTTTGCCTTACGTAAATCAAATGAATGTCAGACTAATAACATGGAGAGAAGCATTTTCTGGCTGCAAACTTCATTAATTAAATTAAGAAGTGCAATTCCATTAGTTAGTCTACAATATTTTAAGAGAAGCACTGGGCATTTTCAGCATTTTCTTTCTCATTTTTATGGTAGACAGTTCCTCTCTACTTTCATTTCTCTCCAGGTGCCATGAAATTTATTTCTATTATAGGCAGATATTGTACTTAAACAATATTCCATTCAGTGCAGTCACTCAGTCGTGTCTGATTCTTTACAGCCCCATGGACTGCAGCATGCCAGGCTTCCCTGTCCATCACTAACTCCCAGAGCTTGCTCAAACTCATGTCCATCAAGTTGGAGATACCATCCAACCATCTCATCCTCTGTCATCCCCTTCTCTTTCTGCCTTCAATCTTTCCCAGCCTCAGGGTCTTTTCCAATGAGTCAGTTCTTCACATCAGGGGGCCAAAGTATTGGAGCTTCAGCTTCAGCCTCAGTACTTCCAGTGAATATTCAGAACTGATTTCCTTTAAGATTGACTGGTTTGATCCCCTTGCAGTCCAAGGGACTCTCAATCTTATTTCTAACAATATTAGGAATATCCAATACAGGCATATCTGTTTTACCAATGTTACATTTATTCTTTTACTTCTAAGAAAAAATAGTATGTGTGTTAATATATACTCTGAGATAATAGAAATATATAGATATATATTATTTATATATAATGTAACTGGGGATAGATGCTGTATATCTATATCTATATATTCCTGACACAGGTCTCCCAAAACCCTTGTAATTTCCTAGGTGATAGGAGTATCTTTGGTTCTAATTGTACAGACTTTCTTAACAATACCCACTTCACTGTGATTTTCTTTTCACATGATGCAGCTTCTAAAACCAGAAATCTAAAATCCTTCCCCTTTCTGTATCTCTCATTTTAAATTAGTCAAGGAGTCCAGTTGGTTGTATCTCCTAGAGATTAATCTTTCTCTCTACCTAAACATCACAGCTCCCATCAGATCTCTTTGTTGCCTAGGTTACTAAAATAGCCTTATAATATGGCTTTTTTCCTGTAATCAGTTAGTGACACTCCATCTATTGTTAGTGACTGTCATCATTTCATTCTCTTGCTTAAAATTTCTTCAGAAACTGACTGTTGCCTTGTAGGATAAAACCCCAATTTCCTAGTAAGTATGTCCTTCAAAATTTTCCCTGGATTAACTATGGAATTTTGTTAGTTTTTAACTTGGATCCACAAGTTATAATTTTAGAAAAGCAACAAATATTATATTTATGGTCAATTTTCTTCTCAGAACACTATAATTATTTTTCATCAATTATTTAAATTGATCATGGCCACTCCCAAATTTAAGGTCTACTTTTCTCAATTTCATCTCCAACTTGCTTCCATAGCTTTATGACTCAACATATTTTCCCATGTTATTATAGCTTCTAAGTATGCCCTTCCCTTACCCCTTTGTTTTAAGCACACTTCCTCTACATAAACAAACAAACCTATAAAACAAAATTACTGCCTAACTACTATAAGATCTTCAATATGCATTTCAGGTATATATTGCTTCTTTTCAAATCTTGCCCCTACTTGAAAATATTTAACAACTCCTCCTCTGAGCTACTGCTGTATTTTTTTATACATTTTATAGTAGACTGTTTCTAAAGTGGTTCCCAATGATGTCTGAGTTCTAGTATGCATGCTTATATGTAATCCCTTCTCTTTGCATATGAACTGAAATACCTATAATGAATAGAACACAGCCGTAGGGATGAAATGTCACACCCATTTAATTTGCAAAAAGACTTCAGCTTCCATCTTGTTAGACCTCTTTTGCTCTCTGACTTGCTCGCTCAATGAAGAAAGCTGCCGTCTTGTGAGATACTCCATGGAGAGGCTCATGTCACAGAGAACTAAGACAAGTCTCTGGCTAATAACTCAGTGCCCTCTGTCTAGCAACATGAGGGTTCTAATGGCTTCACCTCCAGTAGAACCTAGAGATGAGTGTGGCTATAGCTGACACTTGATCGCAGTTATGTGAGGAATCAGAGTTAGAGGACTCAGCAAAGCCATTTCCAGATTCTTGACCCATAGAATATTTGAGGTAATAAATGTTGCTTTAAGCCACTAAGTTTTGAGGTAACTTATAACCAAACAATAAATCACTAATACGTATGGTTTCTATTTTATTTGCTTATCAATGGGAATGTGGATTAAAGGAAAGAAGTAAGTTTTGTAACTAAATTAAACTGAGTTCAAATTCTGCTTCTACCATTCTATTCACATTTTGACAAGTTACAATGCATTTTTTTTTTACTAAATTTGAATACATATATTGCACAGTTGTGAGATCTGTACCTCAATATTATTGTTATTATATTATTTGTTTATAGGAGTGACTTCTGCTTATGTATATGATTCTTAAAGACAGGGAAATGTCTTCATCTGCTTTTGTATCACAGCATTTGGCACTTAATATTCAAAAATAAATGTTCAATTTAAAATTAAGTAGGAAAAATGTGTGTTATAATTACACTTTCTCTTAAAATTGAGTATTCAGATATTTAGCGTGTATTGGAGTCTTAATTATTTAGTGGGCATTGAAGAAGCAAAACTTGGACTCTATTTCTTTATACAAAAATTTAAAGTTTTTACTTTGTAAAGCAGCTATTCTTCCTTCATCTTTAAGCAACCATAGTTTCTATGTTGGTTTTAAAGTCAAGATATGTTTATTATTAGTTAACATAACTCTAATCAGTAGTGAAAACAAAACCTTCAAGGTGAGCTCCTGAAATTAAAGCAAAGAAAAGCCAAAGTATTACTGATGAAATGGAAACTCTTTTATTTCTTTAATCCTCCTCTCTGTTAGAGGTTTTTTTTTTTTTTTTTTTTGGTATGTGTTGAAATTTTTTAGTTTTTTGGATCATGCTGATTCAAATTCAGGGAATTTGCATTACTGATTCATCCCCAATGTAATGACAGTTAAATCTTATAAAAAAAAAAATTAGAAGCTTGTTCTTCACCAGGTATGATGATGGTTGAATTATTCAAGATTTTATGAAATCATGGCAGAGTTTTGGGGTCTTCCACGGTGCTGGCTTTATCTCCTTTAGAGTTTACCACTTGTTCAAATAAAATAAATAATACTGTGGTGCACACTCCACACTGTAATTCCTCAATAATAAACTTTTTATTGTTTCTGAATGTAAAGCAGATTTTCATATAAAAGGTCTGAATATTTTGGACTACTTAACTACCTCTTTTTCCATATCTCACCTCTTCACATTTTTAAAGGGAGGACTCTCACCCCAACCTGTGTTTATTCTTAAGTAACAAATCTTTTCCATGCAGGTATACTTTGTCACAACCCTCTTTAGATTTTAAGTATTCTGTGAGCAAGTCAGCTGCGCATATTCACCTGCCTTTAGCTGTAGATTCCAACTCCTGTAGACTAATCAGGGCATCACCAAAGAGTTCTCTGACATGAACATTCACTTCCTCAATACTGAATCATTCATGTCAGCATAAAAACATGGTGCTATAAGTCTCTTCCTTAAAAGATGGCTCTCAACACCATTATACTGCCACCTCCAACTATTATTTCATTCATCGTAATGCGCATCAAAAGAGCTTTCTATACTAATTTTCTCCCATCTGTTTCCTCTAATTCTCTGTTTTAAGGCATTTCAATTGGGCTTTCACCCCAAAGCTCCACAGTTATGACTCTTGTCCAAGAACCACTGACATTTATGTTGTTAATCTGATACTTAATTCTCAACCCTAGCTTTACTTGAGGTATCACAGTCAGTTAAAAATTAAATATGGTGGATCAAACTCCATGTTTGCTCCTTCCTCTGTGAGATATTTTCTTCATTTGAATTTCTGGATTCAACCATCTCCTAGTATCTGTCCCACATCACTAGCTGCCCCATCCATGTCGACTCGTTAGTTCCCCTCATCAAATATATCAATCTAGGAATTTCCCAGAGCTCAAACTTTGGACTTCAGTTCCTCTATATTGATAATGTCCAGTAGTAATATGAGCTACAAATATGAACTACAAAAGAAATAAGTGAAATTAATCTTAGTAATATATTTACTTGAATAGCTCTAGGTGTTATTTTAATATTTAATAATCTATAAATGTTACTAGCAAACTGTCTTATGTTCTTTTTGGTACACTCAGTCTTTGAAATCTAATTTATTTTTCACACTTAATATAGTACGTCTCAATTGAGGATAGCTGTATTTCAGTGCCCAATAGCCACATTTGGTTGTGACTATCATATTAGACAGTACAGATCTATATCTCCACTCTCTTGTTTCCCCTCTTGTTTAATGTTGTTAAATAACATCTATATGATGGTGACTCCCAACTTATATTGCAAGGCCAAATCTCTTTTCTGAAATGTATACCTTTTAGCACTTGATGTTTCCACCTGAATGCCTATGGACTTGTCTCAGACTTAACACATCCAAAATCAAAGTCCTGATCATCTCCACATGCGAATCTGAACGTTTCTCACCCACCTGATATGAAAGCTATCATTTCTTGCTTGTGTTAATATTCTAACTTCCAAGCTAATCTCCCTGTCTCTCCCTTGCTTACTTTTCATCATAGAAATTAAGGGGATCCTGTTTGAATATATCAGGTTAACTCATTCTGCTACTCAATACCTTACAATGGTATATTCTGTCACTTATGATAAAATGTCTTAGACCTTGATGTCCCATTATTTATTAAATCTCCTGTTGCTGTTTCCCTTTCCTTTTTAAAATTTGGGCAGTTGAGCACCCTTATTGCACTGATAACCCAAAAATACAGTTTGTTCTTTGTTTCATCTAGAAAGTCTGTTTCCCATGTATTCATGTTGCTTGCTTTCTCATTTAAATCTTTACCCATGTGCCTTCTCTGATTACTTTTTTTAAAAAATTGCTATCCCTCCCATTAGCATTTTCTATCCTCTTTCTTTGTTATATTTTTTCTCCATAAAACTTATCTCAAGCTGCCTATAAAACATACCTAGAAAATATCTGCTAAAGAAATGTATGAATTAACTAATTAGGAGTAAATAAAAGCCCTCTTTCCATTATTCTAGTATTTACAGAACAACTAAGTAAATGGAATAACAGTTAGTGCTAGTTATGACTCTCATTGCCAAATCTATTACTATTATACAATATTTGCATGTAACTAACATCTAATTGGAACAGGTAATAACTACATACTGAAGAAAAAAGATATCACTCAATCACTCTTTCAGTCTTTTAGTGTAGACTGAAAAATAGCTTTGAAACATGAGCCTTGATAATATACAGCAAATGACAATTGCTCTATCAAGAGTTATCAATGTGTCTCTGTTAAGTAGTCTCTCAAATAGAACTTAGAGTCATATTGGGCTGGTGCAAAAGTAATTGCAGTTTTTGCATTATTGAAATTTGCCTACTGATATTAGAATACATTCTTAAATAAATGTGATTATGTTATACGTAAGTTGAAATGCACATTTCTTGCTTTATTTTTTTGCTAATGACTTGCTACTTGCTGTTTATTTTATATTTATTTTAAACTATGGAAATTGATGTTATGCAAAAAGCAAATTTGAACAATTATCTTATTCGAGTTCAAAATGGGTCATAAACCAGCAGACAACTGGCAAATCATTGATGCATTTGGCCCAGGAACTGGTAACAAGCATACAGTGCAGTGGTGGTTCAAGAAGTTTTGCAAAGGAGATGAGAGCCTTGAGTATGAGGTGCATGGTGGCCAGCCATCAGAAGTTGACAACAACCAATTGAGAGGATCATGGAAGCTGATTATCTTACAACTACACGAGATATTGCACAAAAACTCAATGTCAGCCATTCTACAGTCTTCTGGCACTTGAAGCGAATTGGAAAGGTGAAAAACCTCTGTAAGTGGGTGCCTCATGAGATGACCACCCCCCCAAATCCTCATTTTGAAGTATCATATTCTCCTATTCTATGCAACAAGGAACTGCTTCTTCATTGGATTGTGACGTGAGACAAAAAGTGGATTTTTGATGATAATTGGCAATGATGAGCTCAGTGGTTAGACCAAGAAGAAGCTTCAAAGCACTTTCCAAAGCCAGACTTGCACCAAAAAAGGTCATGGTCGCTGTTTGGTGGTCCGCTTCCCATCTGATCCACAACAGCTTTCTGAATCCTGGCAAAAGCATTATATCTAAGAAGTATGCTCAGCACATTGATGAGATGCAACAAAAACTGCAAGGGCTGCAGCCAGCATTGGTCAACAGAAAGAGCCCAGTTCTTCTCCGTGACAATGCCTGATTGCATGTCACACAACCAACAATTTAAAAGTTGAACAAATTGGGCTATGAAGTTTAGCCTCATCTGGCATATTCACCTGACTTCTTACCAACCAACTACCATTTCTTCAAGCATCTCAGCAGCTTTTTGCAACCAGCAGAATGCAGAAAATGCTTTCCAAGAGTTTGTTGCATCCCGAGGCTCAGATTTTTAGCTACAGAAATAAACAAACTTATTTCTCATTGGCAAAAATATCTTGATTGTAATGGTTCCTCTTTTGATTAATAAAGACATGTTGAGCCTAGTTATGATGATTTAAAATTCATGATCTGAAACCACAATTATGTTTGCACCAACCTAAATAGCTCCTTATACTGCATTTACTGATACCTGAAGTATAAAGGAATTTGTATGTGGCCCAAAGATCCTTTTAAAATTTTCCTATTTTTCTTATTTTCATATTAGTTCTGCTCATTTTTTTCTGATCCTGAACAAAATTCCTTTCGGTTCCTGTATTCAGACTATATTCTCAAAGTTATGGAAATGTATGGAGCATGTGTAATTACAGAGTGAAACTACCAAGTATAATTTTGGGGAAAACATGCACTGATTTTAAATAATTACTCTGAGTACTCTGTCTTCTCTATCAAGCCTAACATGATTAAAATAAATAGGTCTTCTAGTTCTTCTGAGGTGTATTTGAGGCTGAGAGGTAATGGAGTGTAAAGAATAAGAGCACAGACTCTGGAGATAGCATGTCTGGATGCAGGTCCTGACTCTGGCCCTTAATAAATGTGTGACTTTGCTCAAGTTACTTACCCTTTCAGTGTCTCATTTTCCTCATATACAAAACAATACTGGTAATATTTCCTATATAGCTTTGTTGTAAAAATTACAGTAATTAATACATCCAAATTACCTGAAATACTGCCTACTGTATATGTAATACTAATTCAATAGATGTTAGCTATTATGAAAAATGTAAATATTTTTTCACATAAAAGAAGGAATATGTACATATAATCTGTTGAATAACACAGTTTATTCTCTGGGATACTAGTCAATAAGTTGACATAATTCAGGCTATAAAAAGAAAGGAAATTTTAAAAATATATGATAAGATTTATCTCTTATTAAGGAACTCTTCTGGAATAGCACTGGCAATATTATGCACTGGAACATACAAATTAAATAGTATTCATCCATTTATTTAACCATGCAGACTTACTCTTCAACAATTGTTTATTGAGGGACTACAATGATAACTTCTAGAGAGATAAATAAAATATGGGTTCTGCTTTCAAAGTTTTTATAATCCTGGAAGACATAAATAAATTTAAAAATAAACACTGTTTAAAAAGCAAACACTAAAATTGAAATAAATATATGATGTCCCAAGCCAAACAAAAACACAGGGATCCAGCCCACCCACTAGGAGGCTGGCAATTGCCCCATGCCCATGTAACCAATCCTATGAAAACCCTGTTCCAGCCTTCAGCTGGCCTGAGAGCCACTACATAAGGCATGGCCTCAAAAAAAAAAAGAAAAAAGAAAGAAAGAAAAAGAAAACAGGCTAGGGGCCAGCCCCACCTGCCAGCAGGCTGACAGTAGTCAACTCTGCTACAACAGAAAAACCCATGCAGCAAGCACCACTAGATCACATAGCTCTGGTGACCAAAGGGGAATACATTACTAAGCCCTGTAGATGTATAACAATTTAAATATATGTGTACTCAGCATACCTAAATACATAAACCAAAACTTGACAAACATAAAGAGAAAATTGACAATAATACAATAATAATAGAGGAATTTAATAACCTACTTAAATCAGTGAATCAATGGACATATCATTCAGACAGAAAATCAATAAGGAAACATTGGTCTTAAATGAAAAATTGTACCAGGTGAACTTAATAAATGTACATAGAAAATTCCATCCAGAAGCAGAATACACATACTTTTCAAATTCAAATTGGACATTCTCAGGATAGATCACATGCTAGATCACAAATCAAAACTCAATAAATTTAAAAGATTGAGATAGTATCAGGTATCTTTTTCCATTCACAACACTATAAGACTAGAAAAAATAAACTACAAGAGTAAAAACTGCAAAAAGTATAAACATGTGAAAGCTACATGAGATGCTGCTAAATATAGAATGAAAGAATTCAAAAAGGAAATAAAAAACTAAGTGGAGACAAATGAAAATGGAAACACAGTGATCCAAAATCTGTGGGATAGAGCAAATGCAATTTTAAGAGGGAAGTTTATAGTGATACAAGCCTACATGAGGAAACTAGAAAAAAATCTCAAACAACCTAACCTTACACCCAAAGGAAATAGAGAAAGAACAAGCAAGTTAGAAGGAAAGAAATAGAAAAGATCAGAGTGGAAATAAATGAAGTAGAAATTTAAAAAACAATGGAAGAGATCAGTGATACTAAGAGCTGGACCTTTAAAAAGATAAATATGATAAACCTTTAGATGGACTCATCAAGGGAAAAAAAAAAAAAAAGAGGGCCCAAATCAAAATTTAAAAAATGATAAAGGAGCAATCACAACTGACATCACACAAATACAAATAATCATGAGATTTTTATGAACAATTATATACCAATAAGATGGACAGCCTAGACGAATGAATTCCTGGTGTTATAATTTCCCAAGTTTGAATCAGGAATAAGGAAAGAAAATGAACACATTAATTACCAGTGATGAAATTAAATCTGAATAGAAAAAAGTCCCAGCAAATTACAGGATGGCCTCCCAGGTTAATTGTATCACACATTTAGAGACTAGTTAATGCCTATCATTCTCAAACTATTCCAAAGTAATTGAAGGGAAAGAAATGCTTCTGAACTCATTCAATAAGGTCAGCATCACTGTGATACCAAAACCAGACAAGGACACCACAAAAAAAAAAGAAAAAGAAAAAGAAAGAAAGAAAGAAAATTACTGGCCAATACTACTGAAAACTGTAGATGTAAAAAATCTCCAATAAAATACTAACAAACTGAATTCAACAACACATTAAAAGGATCATGGACCATGATCAAATAGGATTTCTCCCAGGGATTCAGAGATGGTTCAATATCCGGGATCAACCAATGCGACATCCCATTTTAACAACTTGAAGTATTAAAACCATATGATAATAGATATAGAACAAACTACTGACAAAAGTTAACATCAATTTATGATAAAAACCACCAAGGAGCGGCTGCTGCACGGGCACAGGAGGGCCAAGAGGAGCTACTCCACGTTCAAGGTCAGGAGGGGCGGCTGTGAGAAGATACCCCTTGTCCAAGGTAAGGAGCAGCGGCTGCACTTTGCTGGAGCAGCAGTGAAGAGATACCCCACGTCCAAGGTAAGAGAAACCCAAGTAAGATGGTAGATGTTGTGAGAGGGCATCAGGGGGCAGACCCACTAAAACCATAATCACAGAAACTAGCCAATCTGATCACAGGACCACAGTCTTGTCTAACTCAATGAAACTAAGCCATGCTGTGTGGGGCCACCCAAGACGGTTAGGTCATGGTGGAGAGGTCTGACAGAATGTGGTCCATTGGAGAAGGGAATGGCAAACCACTTCAGTATTCTTGCCTTGAGAACCCCATGAACAGTATGAGAAGGCAAAATGATAGGATACTGAAACAGGAACTCCCCAGGTCGGTAGGTGCCTAATATGCTACTGGAGATCAGTGGAGAAATAACTCCAGAAAGAATGAAGGGATGGAGCCAAAGGAAAAATAATACCCAGTTGTGGATGGGACTGGTGATAGAAGCAAGGTCCGATGCTGTAAAGAGCAATATTGCATAGGAACCTGGAATGTTAAGTCCATGAATCAAGGCAAATTGGAAGTGTTCAAACAGGAGATGGCAAGAGTGAATGTCGACATTCTAGGAATCAACGAACTAAAATGGATTGGAATGGGTGAATTTAACTCAGATGACCATTATATCTACTACTGTGGGCAGGAATCCTTTAGAAGAAATGGAGTAGCCATCATAGTCAACAAAAGAGTCCGAAATGCAGTACTTGGATGCAATCTCAAGAATGACAGAATGATCTCTGTTCATTTCCAAGGCAAACCATTCAATATCACGGTAATCCAAGCCTATGCCCCAACCAGTAATGCTGAAGAAGCTGAAGTTGAATGGTTCTATGAAGACCTACAAAACCTTTTAGAACTAACACCCAAAAAGATGTCCTTTTCATTATAGGGGACTGGAATGCAAAAGTAGGAAGTCAAGAAACACCTGGAGTAATAGGCAAAATTGGCCTTGGAGTACAGAAAGAAGCAGGGCAAAGGCTAATAGAGTTTTGCCAAGAGATCGCACTGGTCATAGCAAACACCCTCTTCCAACAACATAAGAGAAGACTCTACACATGGACATCACCAGATGGTCAACACCGAAATCAGATTGATTATATTCTTTGCAGCCTAAGATGGAGAAGCTCTATACAGTCAGCAAAAACAAGACCGGGAGCTGACTGTGGCTCAGATCATGAACTCCTTATTGCCAAATTCAGACTTAAACTGAAGAAAGTAGGGAAAACCACTAGACCATTCAGGTATGACCTAAATCAAATCCCTTATGAATATACAGTGGAAGTGAGAAATAGATTTAAGGGACTAGATCTGATAGACAGAGAGCCTGATGAACTATGGATGGAGGTTTGTGACATTGTACAGGAGACAGGGATCAAGACCATCCCCATGGAAAAGAAATGCAAAAAGGCAAAATGGTTGTCTGAGGAGGGCTTACAAATAGCTGTGAAATAAAGAGAAGCTAAAAGCAAAGGAGAAAAGGAAAGATATTCCTATTTGAATGCAGAGTTCCAAAGAATGGCCAGGAGAGATAAGAAAGCCTTCCTCAGTGATCAATGCAAAGAAATAGAGCAAAACAACAGAATGGGAAAGACTAGAAATCTCTTCAAGAAAATTAGAGATACCAAGGGGACATTTCATGCAAAAATGGGCTCAATAAAGGACAGAAATGGTAGGGACCTAACAGAAGCAGAAGATATTAAGAAGAGGTGGCAAGAATACACAGAACACTGTACAAAAAAGATCTTCACGACCCAGATAATCACAATGGTGTCATCTAGAGCCAGACATCCTGGAATGTGAAGTCAAGTGGGCCTTAGAAAGTACAAACAAAGCTAGTGGATGTGATGGAATTCCAGTTGAGCTATTTCAAATCCTGAAATATGATGCTGTGAAAGTGCTGCACTCAATATGTCAGCAAATTTAGAAAACTCAGCAGTGGCCACAGGACTGGAAAAGGTCCATTTTCATTCCAATCCCTAAGAAAGGCAATCAGAAAGAATGCTCAAACTACCGGACAATTGCACTCATCTCACACGCTAGTAAAGTAATGCTCAAAATTCTCCAAGCCAGGCTTCAGCAATACATGAACTAAGAACTTCCAGATGTTCGAGCTAGTTTTAGAAAAGGCAGAGGAGCCAGAGATCAAATTGCCAATATCCACTGCATCATCGAAAAAGCAAGAGAGTTCCAGAAAAACATCTATTTCTGCTTTATTGACTACACCAAAGCCTTCGACTGTGTGGATCACAATAAACTGTGGAAAATTCTGAAGGAGATGGGAGTACCAGACCACCTGACCTGCCTCTTGAGAAACCTGTATGCAGGTCAGGAAGCAACAGTTAGAACTGGACATGGAACAACAGACTGGTTCCAAATAGGAAAAGGAGTACGTCAAGGCTGCATATTGTCACCCTGCTTATTTAACTTATATGCAGAGTACATCATGAGAAACGCTGGTCTGGAAGAAGCACAAGCTGGAATTAAGATTGCTGGGAGAAATATCAATAACCTCAGATATGCAGATGACACCACCCTTATGGCAGAAAGTGAAGAGGAACTAAAAAGCCTCTTGATGAAAGTGAAAGAGGAGAGTGAAAAAGTTGACTTAAAAGTTAACATTCAGAAAACTAAGATCATGGCATCTGGTCCCATCACCTCATGGGAAATAGATGGGGATACAGTGGAAACAGTGTCAGACTTTATTTTTGGGGGCTCCAAAATCACTGCAGGTGTTGACTGCAGCCATGAAATTAAAAGATGCTTACTCCTTGGAAGGAAAGTTATGATCAACCTAGATAGCATATTAAAAAGCACAGACATTATTTGCCAGCAAATGTCCGACTGGTCAAGGCTGTGGTTTTTCCAGTGGTCATGTATGGATGTGAGACTTGAACTGTGAAGAAAGCTGAGCACTGAAAAATTGATGCTTTTGACCTGTGGTGTTGGAGAAGACTCTTGAGAGTCCCTTGGACTGCAAGGAGATCCAAGCAGTCCATCCTAAAGGAGATCAGTCCTGGGTGTTCATTGGAAGGACTGATGCTGAAGCTGTAACTCCAATACTTTGGCCACCTCATGTGAAGAGTTGACTCATTGGAAAAGACCCTGATGCTGGGAGTGATTGGGGGCAGGAGGAGAAGGGATGAGAGGATGAGATGGCTGGATGGCATCACCGACTCGATGGGCATGAATTTGAGGAAACTCTGGGAGTTTGTGATGAACAGGGAGGCCTGGTATGCTGCGATTCATGGGGTCACAAAGAGTTGGACAAGACTGAGTGACTGAACTGAACTGTATGATAAAAACTCTCATCAAGATGGGTAAAGAGGGACACGTACGTGCATGCTCAGTTGCTTCAGTCATGTTTGACTCTCTGTGACCCTGTGGATTGTAGCCTGCCAGGCTCCTCTGTCCATGGGGTGCTCCAGGCAAGAATACCCCAGTGGATTGCCATGCCCTCCTCCAGTCTATTTTCCCCACCCAGGGATCAATCCCATGTCTCATGTCTTCAGCATTGGCAGCCGGGTTCTTTACCACTAGCACCACCTGGAAGCCCAAAGAGGGACATATGTCAACATAATGAAGTTGCAGGATACAAGATTAATGTAATAAAATCTGTTGTGTTTCTATACACTAATAGCAAACTATCAGAAAAAGTAATTAAGAAATTAACCCCAGTTGCAATTACATAAAAAAAACAATATGAAATACCTGGAAATAAATCTAAGATAAAAGACCTGTACCCTTTCTTTCTTTTTTGCATGATAAAATCCTTACTTGTGTTTCACATCTCAGTCCAGTCTTCACTCACTCAGACTATCTTTTCTGATATCCCTAAATTAAACTGTGTTATTTTATTGCAGTGTCCCTAACATTCGTAACACTTTTTAAAAATATTTTATATACTTGTGTGGTTACAGAACTAATGTTTGTGATTCGTGTCAGACACCAGAATCTTAGTACCATTATGGATGGAATTGCATCTATTCTTTTCTCTGTGGTTAATCCAGTTTCTAGCACAGGGCCTGGTATCCTATTGGTATTCAGTGGTTTTAAAATGGCTAGATGAGAAAGCTTGTTGTTTGAAGGAGTAGGAAGGGTCAAATATGTTACATTTTATGCTTTGAGCAGAAGGATGGATGTTGGTATAATTATCTATTTCAGGGAATAGATAAGTTGGTGTTAAAGACAAGGAGATAATCATGTAGCTGATATATCTGTATACATCGATGGACTAAATTGTGTCCCTAATCTACAAAATGATGGTATTTGGAAGTGAGACTTTGTTGAGGTAATTAGATTTAGATGAGGTCAAGAGAGTGGGACCCTTATGATGGAATTAGGGCTCTTAAAAGAGACACTAGAGAACTTGTTCTCTGTCCTAAATCTGTGAGAACAAAGCAAGAGAGCAGAAACTAGAACCTGACCATGCTGGCACCTTGAACTTGAACTTTAAGCCTCCAGAACTTTGAGAAATAAATTTCTGTTGTTTAAGCCATTCACTCTATGGTAGTTTGCTATGGCAACCTGAGCTAACCAATAAAACATGTAAGTGATGTTACCTAGTAAGCAATTTGATATGTAGACCTGATGCCTAGAAGAAAGAAATAATCGGATTTTTAAATAAATGTAAATCTTCAACAGAGGAAATATAATTGAAACCATGGAAATGAATAATATTGCCTTACTGGTATGTATGTAGAATGAGATAAAAGTAGGTTTAAACAGAATCATGTTTCATTAGTCTATCAAAGAGGTCTTGCACAGAGGACTAAGAAAGAGAGGCTAGGGAAGAAAACAGCTGTGAAAGCCAAGAAAGGGGCATTTCCAAGAGGAGGCTATAGTCAGTGTTAACTGCAGATAAGAACAGTCACAGAAAGCCTGAAACCTATAACTTAGGGAAGTGAGAAAGTGACCTAAATAGATATAATTACAATTATATAATTACTCAGGAATTTTGAAAGCTCAATTTTTGTACCAAATTCATGGTGATAAAAATCTAATTGATTATAATAATAACTTTGCACATAAGTTGAGAATCCTGAGCATGAAGATATCAGCATGAAGATAGTCATGTTCCTCTAGGGTTTGGGGTTTTGCTAGGTGTGTTTGACAAAAAGACAGTAATAAGACAGAGAGAAAGTAATGACATTTCCAAGATACCGACCACAGAATCTGGGACAGAATATTAATTTGGGCAAAGATAAGGGCTTGATGAAATAGGAGAATTGGAGGGATGGATTGACTGGAAAACCTCAAAGAATTTGAAGTGTAGGTATTGCAGGAATAGAGAAAAATAAACAAAAAGGCAGAAAAAAACCATCAAAGAATAGAAAGTTTGAATTTAATATTTCAGAAATGAAGCAACTTCTGGTTATAACAAGTACTAAGTTATAATGGAAAGACAGTGTGACAGAACTACATGATCTTGTTGAAAGTAGAAAAAATGAAATAAACAGAGTTTTTGGGTGAGCCATCTAGGTTGAATAATGTCTCCCCAAAATTCATTTCCATCTGGAGCCTATGAATGTGACCTTACTTGGAAATAAAGTCATTGCAGTAATTTAACATTAAGATGAGGCTATGCTGAAGTGGAGTGGGACCTAAATCTAATATGATTGGTTTCCTTATAATAAGAGGGAAATAGAGATATAGAGACAGAGACACAGCCAGACGTGGTATGTTAGTCAGTGTACTAAGTACTATAACAACCTCAGAAGTTAGTGGCTTCATAGGATAATTTTTTTCTTTGTCATGTACCAGTCTGTCAAGAGTAAAGGAGATCTCCAAATGGTGTTTTAGAGCCTGAGGCTACTTCTCTGTAGTCACTCTGCATTCCCTAGGGAGGCAGGCTCCTCTGGTGTAAAGTAAAAAAAAAAGTAAAAGTGAAGTCACTCAGTCGTGTCCGACTCTTTGCGACTTTGGCCTGTCTGGCTCCTCCGTCCATGGGATTTTCCAGGCAAGAGTACTGGAGTTGGTTGCCATTTCCTTCTCCAGGGGATCTTCCCAACCCAGGGATCGAACCCGGGTCTCCCGCACTGCAGGCAGAGGCATTTACTGTCTGAGCCACCAGGGAAGAGCCCCTCTGGTGTACACCCTGCAAAGGAGAATGGAGGATCATTTGAGGATTTTTAGGAATTAGGCCTTTAGATATCACACATCATGTGTGTCCATATTTCATTGGCC
Source organism: Cervus canadensis (assembly GCF_019320065.1). Lineage (NCBI taxonomy): Eukaryota > Metazoa > Chordata > Mammalia > Artiodactyla > Cervidae > Cervus > Cervus canadensis. The sequence continues at coordinate 36,748,978 of NC_057404.1, forward strand.
ATTATTCAGTCACAGGGACATACCTACATGAAAAATGTGGTCTAATTGTGTACCCCAGCGGAAAGGGGATATAGCTTTCAGTGAACTCAAAGCAGCCTCTGACACAGTGCATCCATCTGATCCCCAAATATCACTTTACACTTTTTCCTTACGTCATATGTGAATAGGAAAACTCAGGTTTTCTAACACGTGCACTTTCTTGATGCAGAACACAAAAAAATTATTGGATATTAAGATTTTGCAATACTGTAGCAACAATTCACTTTTTTTTAAATCTCAATTGTTTGGAATACAGCCAAAAGCCTACAAGTTGGCAGCCATAATAGACAAATAGAAACCCATAGGAAAGTGTCTCAGGCATGTCATCAGAGCCAATTTAACATTAGTTTAGGCAACATTTTATCAAGCTAGATTAACACTCTCAAAAAACAACAACAAAAGGCATACTTTTAACAGCATGGAAGACTGTGGAAAGGAAAAGTGTTTATTGAGTGCTTTGTATGTATCAGGAATGCTGTTAAATATCTTATGGATGCTGTTCATTTAATTCACACAACAGGTAGGTCTATTATCTTCATTTTACAGGTGAAGATAGTGGGTCTCGCTTAGTTTGAGCAATCTGCTCCCTGTGAGAGATCCAGGGTGTAGCTCAGGTCTCTGCCTCAGCGACCCATTTTGTTTTCACTGTGAGGGTGACACTGTGTTTCCCCTGGGAAGTGGAGGAGTGACGACTGTGGCAGGTGTAGTGACCACAGCATGACTCCTGAAAGCTTGACATCAAAGAGAATCAAAACCTGCAGGGTTATACACCGAGAACAAAATAACAGTCCGGGTCCATTCATGTGGGAGGAATAACTTTCCAACACAGCTCAAATGGCTCATTCTATCACAACTCAGAGGAATAACTAATACTGATAAAAATTTCTCACAAAGCGTGTGTAATAGGATTCAGAAAGATTTTCCTATCTAAAATACACACATGCATACATGCATGCAAATATTCTCTGCCTAGAATATAAAACCTGATTATATGGTAAATGATTAGGTCAGGAGTCAGGTGACATGGGCCCCAGGTCATTCAGTTAATTCTACCCTGGAAGCCTTTTCAATTTATCACCCTGTCATTGAGCCTTAACCTCATCCTTCACTCATTACCCATTGTTCATTTCTAATCTTATTTATTATTTTAAAATGTTGAAAATATACATAATTAGTTCTAAGCTCTAACTCAGAATGGCCATTTATGTATTAAAATAACTTTTATTTTTCTAAAAGTGTCATTAAATTAAATATCCATAGCAAAAACCAAATAATTCTTGGAGCATATGTTCTGAGGCCATTCCATAGGCATAGTTAGAAAATATTCCTCCCATTGTGCATATTTATATTGCCACTAGAGACAGGTAACATATTTGTATTTTTAAAGATAAAAATCTTGTTTTCAAATCAATGAGTCATATTTCCATTATCTTGCATGCAATATTTATATAATTAAACCATTCTTACTCTTTTTCTAGTTATCAACCTTCATATGTTGTCAAATGATCCACTTTCAGTCAACATATTCACATAAAGATATTTCAAGAGACATGAAGTTTTACTGAAATATATGAATTATACTTTCCAGGTGGCAAGTGGTAAAGAACTCACCTGCCAATGCAGGAGACATAAGAGATGCTGGTTTGACCCCTGGGTTGGGAAGATCCCCTGGAGGAGGGCATGGTAATCCACTCCACTATTCTTGCCTGGAGAATCCCATGGACAAAGGAGCCTGGCGGGCCATAGTCCATAAGGTCGCACATAGTCGGACAAAACTGAAGTGACTTAGTATATGAATTATTAATATTATATGTTATAAATAGGAACCCCAAATATGAATTTGCTATTTAAACTTGTTTATTTAAACATTTATTCTTTTTGTTCCTTATTTAAAGATTTAAAGATGTGTTAAATTTAAATTTAAAGATTTGTTCCTTATTTAAAGATTACTTCAGATTAGTCATTTGTAGCATATGACTAAGCATGTAATACTTGTTTTATCATTAACATTTACTAAATGTTAACATCCTCAAGGAAAAGGATATTATTTTATTTGTGCTAGCCAAATTCTACTCAAATCTGGTCTTCTGCATCATTTAACTCGCATTCGAATGCAATAAACTTTGCACTTGAATTCATAGGAAACAGATTTCACTGATTTCTCTCATTCTTATTAGTTGGATTTCAGGAGAGATCAGATTTTTAGCTTCTTGTTGAGATGACGTAGTGGAACGATCTGAGGAAATTAGTATTGTGGATGTATGTTTTCTGGTGGGGCTTCCCTGGTAGCTCAGTTGGTAAAGAATCTGCCTGCAACACAAGAGACACCAGTTCAATTCCTGGGTCAGGAAGATCCCCTGGAGAAGGAATAGCTACCCACTCCAGTACTCAGGCTTCCCTGGTGGCTCAGACAGTAAAGAATCTGCCTACAATGTGGAAGACCTGGGTTCAATCCCTGGACATGGGAAGATCCCCTGGAGAAGGGCATGGCAACCCACTCCAGTATTCTTGCCTGGAGAATCCCCATAGACAGAGGAGCCTGACGGGCAATAGTCCATAGGGATGCACAGAGTCGGACACGACTGAAGTGGCTAAGCTGCAGCAGCAGTTTTCCGGCAGGCTTTGTATTTCTGTTTGTTTTTGTCACAAACAAGTTTGAATATAAGGAAACTGGGTCTTAGGAAACTCAGAAAACTTCAGAAACTACAAGCCTACATTGTTAGAAAAATAATAGTGTTTAGGATTTGAATCCATGACCAGCTACCCTAAGGCCAACATCCTTCCATGATGTTCCATGGTTATGATCTAAGTCAATAAAAAATATTACACATAATTTTCTTTTTAAAAGAAGTAAGAGGAAAGAGAGTTTTAAAATACTCTGAATTATAAGTCCAATAATACATATTAATTCTGTAAAATGTATAGTCTAAAATTTTCCAACTATATTCAATGTGAAATATATATTTTTAATTTTCCATTTTGATAAATAAAATATATCATATATTATTTATATTTGGAAATGTACACATCAGCTTTTTTCTACTTTTAATGCACTCAATAAATGTTGCACAGTTTTCATATAGTTTACATCATTAAAAGTCCAAATTCTTTATATATATTTGAAATTCTTAATTATTGAAATTACATAAAAGTTTAACTTAGTCCACACAAAATTCTTTGAAAATAGAATGACTTGCCTTATGTTACATTGTTGCACTAAGGCAGAGAAAAAATAATTTGTTTACTTTGGGGGGGAAAATTTTGTCAAATTATCTTTGTACCTTTTTTGTTTCCACCTGAATTTGTCACTTCTTAATCATTCACTATTTTGTTGCATAGTATTGTCATGGCATTCACTACATTGCTTTTCCATTAGATTAAATCAAATGACAAATCGCTAATTGGTTGAGCTTTTAGTTGTTCCTTCTTATCAAACCTTTTAACTGATCTTTGTGTCTTTTCTAGTCATTCCTAGGACAATGAAGTGGTCTTACTATCTGCATGCTTTATGTCCTCAGTCCACATGAGTTTTCCTCTGTATGGGTTACCTAAATGAAAAATACACAAAAATTGTCTGCCATTTCAAGTAGGAGATGTATTCCTTTTAATTAGAATGAGCCATTGCATAATAGGAACTTCGTGTGTGTGCAGCAGGGTCGATTCTAAGTTTAGGCTGGCGCTGGCAGAACGTCAGGGAACGACTGAGCAGCCCCTTTTATTGGCTTTCCTGTACGGTCACTGAGGATGCCGCGTCCAGGCCCTGAAGTGAATTACTAAAATAAATTTGGTAGTGGTGCAAACATGTGAGATGATGCACAGATCGCTCTCTCCCCTGATCTTGGAGAGCTCGTGCCAGTATCTTTTATAAATTTTTTTTTTCCATCATCTAAGTTCAGCATTTCTTCAGAACTTAAGTCTTCTTCCCAAAATGGCCTCTGACCATTTATTCATTGGTCAGTTCAATCATTTCAAAAAACATGCTTGTGAAAAACATGTGGGTGTGGTGAAATCAGTGATTGGGTAGATTTCCTATAACAGGGCAACAGGAAATCTAGGATTAGCACCAGAAGGCATCAAAGATAAAGAATTAAAGTTGTCAAGTGACTAAGACATCAAGGGAAACATGGCTTTTAAACCCTTCATTTCAGAGCCTGTTTCCTCACTCTTCGTAGCTACCAGAGTTTCGCTCATTCTGCAAGGCATAGTTTAAGTTGAAGAAAACTTCACATCCTTTTTTACTAACATGCTTTTTGTCAACTGACCCCTCATGCTTTCTTGTACTCATATGCCATTTCTACCATAGGAAGCTGTCAGCAGCATTTTTTCAGCTGTCGATATGTCTAATGTGTTACTAGATCATAGACGGACTCTCCTCCTGCATTGCTGAGAGTAGATTGCATACTCATTGCATAGAGTAGATAATAAATGTATGTTCAACTGACCCGAAGTATCAAAGCTGTTATTTGACTGTGGCCAAGCACGAAAGCTGACTATAATTTGATCCTAATCCTTAACATCAAAGGTGCTTCCATCTAAACTCTGAACTCTGCCTGATGATATAGATTTCTGCAATTACTAGACAAGAGCTTGTGTGTAATGTGTGCATGTGCATTATGTACATATATCTTTTACTCACAAGTTGTTCTGCAATTTTAAGGATTAAATAAATTGTCCATAAAATGCCAAGTGGTTTTTGTTTTTAGTATGTTTTATAAGATACATAACCAAAACAAGTGTGCTATTTCAAAGGAATCCCTTGCCGTGACAGAATGTATTCAAACTCGCTGTCTTTGCCCTGAGCAATTTTGGAATGAAATTCTTCTTAAGAATTTGCCTTCAGAATTTCCTGTGGAAGAAAACTGTGAACCTCATTACTTTATAGTCACAAGGCATGCTTCTGTAGTCCCCAACCTTTATTCTCTCTTCTTCTTCTGAGTTCCTCTCTCCTAATTTTTGATGTTAAGTTCTATAATTTTGTCTCTATTTTCAGCTAGTTAATAAATAGATGTTCAAAGAAAGGACAAAGGTAGAAGGTTTAGGAAAGCAGAGGCTATTAAGCACATAAAATGTAAAACAGGAACCAGAGTGTTAATGTTTGTGGGCCTTTTATGATGCATCGAGCACTTTGATAAGGGCTTTATGTGAATTAACTTATTTTTTCTCCCAAAACTCTATTATGTGTGTGACATCATTATCTTCATTTCTATAGTGAAAAAGATGAGAGAATTTAAGTGACTTGCCCAAAGTCTTGCAGCTAGTTAAGTGGTAAAACAGGGAGTCAGAATGTGAGGGTGGATTGCAGAGCCTGAATTCAGAGTAACTACTCTGGCTATTTTAGATATTTCATTATAGCTAAGAGTCTAGTCAGTATTTCTGTTTCTTTTCATTATGTGTAGCACGACTAGACACCCCAGCTTGAGGTTCCTTGTCTTCTACCTTCAGACGATTCTGTTCAGGAACAGTCTTCATATCCACTTTCATTCATGCTTTTTACCTTGCCCTCAGATCATAGATTATCTGCTGAAGAAGGGATAGGCTACCCACTTCAATATTCTTGGGCTTCCCTTGTGGTGCAGCTGATAAAGAATCCGTCTGCAAAGTGGGAGACCTGGGTTTGATCCCTGAGTTGGGAAGATCCCCTGGAGAAGAGAAAGGCTATTTACTCTAGTATTCTGGCCTGGAGAATTCCAGGGACTCTATAGTCCATGGGGTTGCCAAGAGTTGGACATGACAGAGCGGCTTTCACTTTCACGCTAGGCTTGCCATTTGATTATTGGGCAATTAATAATGCTTATGATTAAGAACAAAGGATCAAAATGCACATTAGAACCTATATTCCCCAGTATATATGGTCATGTGCTGAATATGATAAAACATCAAAAACTAGAAATGGAAAGGATCTTCTTAGAAAAAAATGGTAATAATCCCAGTGCCAGGATGATTCACACTGCCTCTTCTAATAATATTCCATCCACATTCATCAGAAAAATGATTCATTGATCATGGTGATAGGTTGAGAGGAGACAAAAAATAGGAATAAATTATTAAAAAATCTTTCAAAGATCTGGATTTCTTATAACCTATGTAAATCTCCATATACCATTGAGACAGACTACTCAGAGTAACTCACTGGCTTGATGAGGAAAGTAAAATCAATTTAATTAGATTACTTGCATCATCTTTTAAGATAACATAATGCCACATTGGGTTATGATAACTAAAGAGGAAGCAGTTCCTCAGTATAAGAAGGTGTAATATATATAAAGCAGCTACATTATCTATACATAGTATTAATCCTTTCTATAGAAACGCTCCCTGTAGTCATTCAGATTTTATTCAAAAAAACTCCACAAACAGCCCATTTTATCTTCCCACAATTTTGATTTTTAGAATGGTTTTAACTCTCTTAAATCAAAATAGTTATCCTAGTCTTAAGAGTATAGCAAAAATTATTTTTCCATTTGAATGTCCTTAGATTATTTTCATGACAGCTACTCAAATATTCCCCCTGAGTCTTTCTTTGTTCAGGATAACCATGTGCAGCTTTTAAAGTATTTTCTATAAGCCTTAATTTTTACATCATTTATTTGTTCATTAATCATTATGTGTTAATTATTGAGCGTCCCTTATATAGTAGGTATGTTCTGAGAACTTTGGTATAGATATAAATAAGATAGATAAGTTTCTGTTCTCATAAAGCTTCTATTCTAGTTAGGGCTGATAAAAATTATACATATATGTACAAACATACATATACAAGGTAATTTTAGACTGTATTGAAGTAGCATAGAAAATATTGGGTTGACAAAAAAGTTAATTCAGGTTTTTCCATAAGATGCTATGGGCCAACTGAATATAAAATATATTATTGACACAGAGATTGCTGGTAGGGTGTGTATGTGAGAGGGATATAATCTTGGATAAGGAGTTTCTCTTTAAGAAAGTAACATGACATAAGCCTTAAGTATTTGATAAAAGGAAATAAATCTAGAGTGAATACATGTTGGGTAAAAGGCACAGGAACTGGCGATCAAATTGCCAACATCTGCTGGATCATTGAAAAAGCAAGAGAGTTCCAGAAAAACATCTATTTCTGCTTTGTTAACTATGCCAAAGCCTTTGACTGTATGGATCACAATAAACTGTGGAAAATTCTGAAGGAGATGGGAATGCCAGACAACCTGACCTACTTCTTGAGAAATCTGTATGCAGGTCAGTAAGCAATAGTTATAACTGGACATGGAACAACAGATTGATTCCAAATAGGAAAAGGAGTACATCAAGGCTGTATATTGTCACCCTGCTTATTTAACTTATATGCAGAGTACATCATGAGAAACGCTGAGCTGGATGAGGCCCAAGCTACAGTCAAGATTGCCAGAATAAATATCAATAACCTCAGATATGCAGATGACACCACCCTTATGGCAGAAAGTGAAGATGAACTAAAGAACCTCTTGATGAAAGTGAAAGAGGAGAGTGAAAAAGTTGGCTTAAAGCTCAACATTCAGAAAACAAAGATCATGGCATCCAGTCCCATCACTTCATGGCAAATAGATGGAGAAACAGCGGAAACCATGGCAGACTTTATTTTTGGGGGCTCCAAAATCACTGCAGATGGTGACTGCAGCCGTGAAATTAAAAGCCGCTTACTCCTTGGGAGAAAAGTTTGACCAACCTAGACAGCATATTAAAAAGCAGAGACATTACTTTGCCAACAAAGGTCCATCTAGTCAAGGCTATGGGTTTTCCAGTGGTCATCTATGGATGTGAGAGTTGGACTATAAAGAAAGCTAAGCGCCAAAGAATTGATGCTTTGAACTGTGGTGTTGGAGAAGATTCTTGAGAGTCCCTTGGACTGCAAGGAGATCCAACCGGTCCATCCTAAAGGAAATAAGTCCTGAATATTAATTGGAAGGACTGATATTGAAGCTGAAACTCCAATACTTTGGCCACCTGATGCGAAGAGCTGATTCATTTGAAAAGACCCTAATGCTGGGAAAGATTGAAGGCGAGTGGAGAAGGGGATGACACAGGATGAGATGGTTGGATGGCATCACTGTCTCAATGGACATGAGTTTGAGTAAACTCCGGGAGTTGGTGATGGACAGGGAGGCTTGGTGTGCTGCAGTCCATGGGGTTGCAAAGAGTCAAACATGACTGAGCGACTGAACTGAATTGTACATGTTGGGTATAAGGAGAATGTTGCATGTTACATGAAATGAAAGGCTAAAACCAGGTCAGACCAAAAAGGAATTAATCATAAATTTTAAGGAGTTTGATGTATGTGCAGTGGAAGCCACTGGAACAGCTTAAGAAGGAGAAATATATAACTTGACCCATTATTTAAGAAAGAAAACAAGTTACTATGAAGATAATAGCCCATGGCAATGCAAAAAAGTGAAAGCAGGAAGACCATTTGGGGCAATTGAAATGGGTTAGGGAAGAAGTGGTAAAATCATGGATTAGGGTAGTAATAATGGAGATAATGAGAAATAGACTCATATAGGAGCTTCTATAGTCAACCTATTAATATGTTTCATTTTTTATATGAGAAGTTTTATATTGAGATTTAAATATTCTCAAATTATTAGTACATTAACATCTGTTAGAATTAGTTAGCTATGACAGAAAGTATAATAAATCTTTGTCTATCTTTTAGTCTAACATTCTCTACATGCAGTTTCCACCTGATTGTCAAAATGACTACTTGAACTCTAACTAATCACATTGATAGGATGCCAGCAATTAGGCTCTGATTTGATCTGACAAAGAAAGATGCACCATCTCGTCTGAAGCATATTCACTGAGAGTTAGTGCAACATTTTAACATTTAATGGCTAGAATAGAATTTTGTGGTCACAATTTGTGAGTTCGGGCTGCTGGAAAATAATCATTTTTTTCCATATTTCTATGTACACAAGTGAAGCTCTGAAGAAAGGAGGAAAGTGTGGATACTGGGGGATGACCAGCAGTCTCTGCTACAAAACCACTTATGCATTTGTGTCTCTGTGTGTGTGTGTGTGTGTGTGTGTGTGTATATATATATATAGGCAGATAGAAAAACACACAGTGAGCTAGATAGATATTGCAGAGGAATAAAGGGGATATTGATATAAACAGACAGTGTGTGTGTGGATGTGTATGTATTTATGTGTGTGTGTATGTGTTTAGTTATTGATTCCTTACTAATATGTCTGGTATTGTTCTTAGCTTTATTTACTCCTAAACCTATTCATGTTTCGGATGAGAAAACTGAGGCTTTGAAAAACTAAGAACTATCTGAGAATCTTGCAACTTGGCTTTGACTGTTTATAAAATTTATTCTCTTTATTAGAATGGATGGACAGATGGATGGATGGAAGCAATTTGAATAGCTTGATTGCTGATGATGAGAGATAGATGGGTGCATAGATAGATAGGTATACCAGTAATTAGCTATACACAGACATTTTTGTTTTCTTTTCCTAAGGTTATTGTGAGGTTATCACAAACTGGGTGGCTGAGAAAAACAAATTTATTCTGTCACAGTTACGGAGGCTAGATGTCCCAGAATCAAGATGTTGGTAAAGTTGGTTCCTTCCAGAGGCCTCTGGGAGATATATTCTTCTGTGCTTTTCTCCTAGCTTCTGGTGGTTTCTGGCAATCCTTGGAATTCCTTGACTTCTAAGTGAATATGTTAGTCGCTCAATCGTGTCTGACTCATTGCAACCCCATGGACTGTAGACCACCAGGCTCCTCTGTCCATGGAATTCTCCAAGTAAGAATACTGGAATGGGTTGCCATTCCCTTCTCTGGGTTATCTTCCTGACCCAGAGATTGAACCTGGGTCTCCTGAATTGCAGGTGGCTCCTTTACCGTCTGAACCACTTAAATGCAACTCTCTAATCTCTGCCTCTATTGTCACATGGAGTTCTTTCCAGTGTTTCTGTCTACTCTGTGTACAGATTTCTCTCTTCTTATAAGGACACTAGTCATTGGATGATTCTCTCTAATTCAGTGTGATCTTAACTTGGTTACGTCTGTAAAGACCTTATTGCCAAAGAAAGTTACATTCACAAGTACTGGGAGTTGAGACTTCAAATGTATCATTTTGGCAGACACAATCAAACCTGTAACAGAAATCTATTTTGATATGCTTAGTTTAATTTTTTTCAACAAAAAATAACAAATTATTTACAGTGATATTTTGATCTTAATGAATTGAATTTCTTTCCTAAAATTCCAAAGGAAGAATATCATCAGGATTTGTTTAACTAGAAAAACCTGCACTCAAATGAATTCAATTAAACATTCTGATTTCCTCTATTTCTGTGCCTAGGGAATAGCTATACTTAATACTGTCTTATAATGCAAAATCATCTATTAAAGAAAAGTTTAACATTTGTATAATTGGGAATCAAAAAATGTCCTTTCTGTATTGATCTATTTGTAACAACCTAATATCTCTAACTTATTTCATTTTAATATAAATTAGAATATACCTATATCTTGAAAAATATTAAGTGAGAAATAGATAACTAATAAGTCATTAGTTCTAAATCAAAAACTAGAAAATCACTGTAAAAACAAATAATGCAGCCACTATATATAAAAAAAAAAAAAAAGAGAAACTTGAAAAATCTGAGAATAGAAAAAAATGAACATTTTTAGTAATGGCATCTTATCTCTGTATTTAAAGCTCAATTCATAGGCTAAATCCAACCAAGTTCCAGTAGATATATAAACCCTGAGATGTAGAGGCTTTTATAAGTTTAGCTAGTTTCTTTGAAGAATCATATATGGTTGTTTAGATGGAGATAGAGAAACATTACAGGATGTACTGTTGAAATTCATTGTGAAGGGTGTGTAGATAATGACAATTTTTATAGGAAGGATTTAAGCAGGGTTCATCTGTCAGTTGTATGTAGAATGGAGCAGATGGAAGAGACTGAATTTAGAACACCTACAAAGCTCTTTGAATCATCTCTGTGTGAGGTGATGAAACTGAATTAGGATGTTGACAATGAATTAAAGTGAAAAGAACTTGGATTAGTGATATCTTGAAGGAATAACTGATAGAATTTGGTGACTAACTGGATCTTAAAAAGAATGAGTCACATCTTATCCAAAATTTAGAGGCAGGATGACTATCTTAAATTGAAACTCAAAGGTAAGAGTTTTTCAATAAATATAGTTAAACAAAATGTCACAAACTAGGGAGAAAAATAAAGTACACTTCATTGACTCCCTCTCCATTAGAACTTGGGAAAAACAAGAGAATGTCATCTCAGGCTGTTTCTCTTCTGTCTTCAGGTATCTAAACAAAGCCTATGGTTTCAGCTATGCTTCTTCTATTACTCCCTTCAGTTTTCTCTGACCTATCCCACCCCCAATGAAATTTCAAGAAAGATGTGAAACATTAATTACCCCTAATAGACATTTATTTAACACATGCCTCTGTACTTTCTAATCACGTTTTCCCCAAGTTCAGTATTATAAAGTGTCTAGAAGATCAATTTCTAAAATGCCAAAGAAATTATATAGTGGATATGGATATAATATATTAAAGAAAGTATACACAAAATCTCTTTTGCCCTATAGAGCTGCATCACCAATGAAGATGGGAATTTTATAATTCATTCCTGTTCATGCTTTTATAATGCTCTTTCTTAGGTATATTGACTTTCAGTGGTTCCAGTAATTATGCTTTAATAATACTAAACCAAAAGGCATACTTTAAAAAAGTTATAATCTTATTTCAAGAGCTTTTAAACTTACTCCCTTTCATGAGACACATTTGCAGGTCCCATGTAACCATTACTAGACAAAGTATAGTTAGCTAATTTTTACTGTTTGCAAAAAAATTGCATTTCAAACCTGATATATTAAAGTTGATGCTTATTCTAGGAGTTTCTTAATTGATAGAAAATAATTTGTATAAAATAGATAGTTTTTTGATTTTTCCATACTTCATTGTTCATGGCTTCAAGGAGCTTATACAGCTCTTTGAATTTATTTTTAAAAACTTAAGACATCTTGTTATACTCTAGTCAATGGTATGAGTGGATTTTATAATGTTACTAAAATACTGAAAATGAAAATCAGTAAGTATATTTTATACAAAAGTATCATCAAATTTCTTATGAAAACAGATCTAGTATTTTGATCAAGACAGTTTTAGAGACAGGAGATGGATAAAGGATCAAATATTAGATAGCATTTGAGATACATTAAAGATAGTAAGTAATTGTATTTACTTGAAAGTATTAGTCTGTGGAAGTAGTCAAATTTCACTGTAAGAAGCAAAGTTTTGGGTTAAAAGGCCTTCACACCGTACACAATAAAACAGCACTCTTAAGGGTTCATAACAGCTCAACTTTGTTCATATATTAAAGTAAATATTAAGTGGAGTTTATTTTCAATTATAAAGTGCTAAGACAGTATTTTGTAGGGCTTTCTTGGGCACTGTTTTTTTCTTTTTGTCTTTGAGACACATGTCATACACTAGCCAATTTATACACTGCTATATTTTAACCTTGATATCCTAACAATATGGACTGTGAGGAATTGGGTACTGAATGTTCTTGACTTTGACAATATATCAAATACAAGAATATTGTATAAGTCAATGAAGAATTGCTCAAAATAAAAATCAAAGAGTGTTAATACTTGATTATCTGGCCTTGATCCATGAGTGTTTTGAAAAAAATACAAATTGTCTTTTACTAATAGTATAAACATGGTATATGAAACAGTCATCCAATACTGTTTCATAGAGAATGATAAAATGATGAGCATATAAAAGTGAGGTTTCTCTCTGCATCTGAATTCTTTACTGATATGCGTGTGTCCCATTCTTATATCTACCCAAGGGGAGATCTCAATAAAAAAAAAGAAAAAAAAAAAAAAAAAAGTGAGGTTTCTTTCACAAATAATTATGTCCAGATGTCTATGTATCCATATCCATATTATCTAAAATCTATATAAGAATTATAGAATACTAAAAAACTATGTGTGTGTGCATGTATAGATCTATCTAGAAAGCTGTCTTGAAGTTTAAGACCTTATTTGAAGAATGGCTTGGAGCACACTGTGAAATCCTAATGATAAAGAACAGATGGGATTGATTGCTAACTCAGTGTGAAACAGGAGGAAAATGCCTGCAGATATTCAAGCCTGGTATGGAACAGCTATTCCAGCCCCAGTAGCCAGGGCTTATCAGGGTGAAAGAAACAGGCTGATGAACACAAGACAGAGTTTCTTCAAAAGAAGTGAAATCAGCCTAGTAATTGCTTGATTACTGAAAGGAAAATATCACTTCTGGAGAGGGATGTTTTAAATGAACTAAAAAATAGAGACATACTGGTCTCAGTAGGCTTCAATTAAAAAGTTGCAAGATTTGTTTTATGAGCACTAGAATATGCCCAGTAGAAATAAATGTATGTCCTGAGAGAACTTTCATACACAAAGTCAACTCCTCTTTTATTTTTAGATTCCCTAAGTCTCCTGAGAAAAAAGTATATCGGTCGAATGTTAAGTCAGAATCAAATATCCACAGAATCCACAGTGGAAATAATATCTAAATACACAGAAACAAAGCAAATAGACTGCTTGGAAACCTTACTCTGTTCTACTTAATATCTGTGGAAGATAAAAGAAAAAAACAAATTATTATTGTAAAATAATGAAGGACAGAAAGATCTTACTTGTCATCTGAGGATGGATAGAAGCATGGCCTTAACTCATTTTGGTGTAACATTTTTGTGACACTTCAAGTGTTTAGAAATGCATCGTGTGTAAAAGCCATTATTCAGTTAATGAGATGCTAAACCACAATTTGTGTTGAAATTGTCCAGTGTTGCTTTTCATTAAAGAGATAATGACTCAGAAGATGTTTTAGGTGTTGCTACAAGCTGCTGTTTTCATTCCATTTTTATTTGGCAAATTGGGTCACATTGTATTACAAGAAGATAATCTGACCTATTATATACCCATGTTACTTGATTTTGCAACTCAGAAATGATGAAACCTGATAGCCCCTTTGCATCTGGCATGCAATCTCAGCATAATGCCATGCTGCAGCAAGTCAGCAGAGCTTTATGCAATAACCTAAATTTTGCTTTAAGGCGTTTTTGTGTATGTTAAACTGTACCCTTAGAATGCAAAACATCTGCAACAGTTCAGTATGCTAAAATATCACAAAGTCTGATGGGGTAGACTTCTTACATTTCTCTTGGATTTGTTAGCATTGCAAACTAGATGAGAATGAGTGCTCCATAGGACTCATTAACTCGAAAAAGGAAGCACCTGGCAGTCACTGAAGTACTACTACGGTGACTCCCAAAGTAATAGACTTGGAAGCATTAAGCTTCAGGGCAATTTTCTAAGCTGCCAAGCCCCTTGGTACAAAGTCTCAATCTCTCATCCTTCCTCTCAGTACAAAGTGTGAGACCATCATGGAGAAAAGGCAATTCATAAATGTTTTACTATAATCATAACTCTCATCGCAGTTGAAGGTATGGTGAAATCAGTCAACTCTTACTTTGTTGGTAATGAAAACTGCCTCTCAGAAATAAGTTGAGTAATGTCTTCAAGAAGAAGCTGGTCACTTTTTCTGTAAAAAGCGAGATAGTAAATATTTTCAGCTGTAGAGGATGAACTACTCAACTCTGCCCTTGAAATGTGACACAGGCCATAGGTCATACCTAAACAAATGTGTGGCTGTGTTACAATAAAACTTTATTTATAAAAACAAGCAGTGGGCCATGCTTGACCCACAGGCTGGTTTATTGAACACTTTTGTAAAGCCATGTAAAAATTGTTGCCTTAATCCACTAACCCTATTTCTGAGTATGCACCATAAAAGAGATACTGACAAGAATATATTTAAGAAATATATTTCCACTTTAATGTTTATTGCCATGTTATCCATAATGGGTAACATTGAAATTGTCTTAATTCTCAATGACAAAGAAATAGTCAAGCATACCAAATAGAGGTAATATTATATATCTGTCCCAACATAATTTTGAAAAATATATGTTACTATCCAAATATCTGTTTTTAAATAAGTGAGATTAAGTGAAAAATTCACACCACAAAATTTTGTATACATAAGAGCAGAAATTAAACATGAACACACGTAATCAAATCATTTTAAAAATTCAGAGTATAAATCAAAGTTAAATTATTAAAAATTCCTACAATAAGACAGAGGGAAATCATTGGGATATATCTGTACATTAATTCAGGTGTTTCTATGTGAGAGTCAGTGTGCTAGGCATTGGGAGAGTAAGCCACTCTCCTGAAAGAGTCTTACCCACAACCAATGGAATATGGCAGAGAAGATGAAATTATCCACATCACCTACTGGATAATGAGAGGGGATACTCTAAGGGAACTGTAATGACTTGAAGGTCAGGACAAGAACTTGTCAAAAGGAATTTAGTAGTTTAGTATGGCTGGAGCATTTAGGTGGAGAATGAAGGGAGATGGGACCTAAAAGACCCAGTTGGGTCTTGATATGGGTCTTAGCATATCTTGATATGATATGCTAAGGGTTTAGACTTTATCCAGAAGGCAATATGGATGAGAAGAGTGGGCTGCACTGAAGGGATTCAAAGTCAAATAACCTTTTAAAAAAGGTTTTTGTAGTAATATAAAGGATCTAGTAAGTAAAGCAAGGGAAACAGTTACAGGCAGTATCACAGAAACATGTCCGTAGAGTATTGTTTGAATCCTGGATCCTTCTTTTACCAATTGAGTGGCCTGTGGCAAGTTCGTTGGCCTTTCTAAGTCTTCTTCCCCTTATTTGTAAAACTGGCATAGTGATGCCTTTCTTGACATAGAACTATGAAAATTATGAAAAAATAATGCTTATAAAACTATTAGCATGGTGCATGCTTTAAAGAATAAAGATATAATTGGACACTGTTAGAACCCATTGAAATAATATAGGCTAGCAATATCAGAGACTTGAATAAAATAAGTTTGAGAATAATGAAGAAAAAGAAAATGTAGACATGTTAAGGAAGTCCCTGGATAGGAGAAGAAAAAGAGGTGTCAGAATTAACCTTCAGGGGGTTTATGTCAGTAACTCAGTTTTTGTTGTTATTGTTTAGTCACCGAATTGTGTCCACCTCTTTTGCAACCCTGCCGACAGTAGGTCACCAGGCTCCTCTGTCCATGGGATTTCCCAGGCAATACTGGAATACTGGAGTGGGTTGCCATTTCCTTCTCCAGGGGTCTTCAAACCCCAGGGATCAAATCCACGTCTCCTGCTTGGCAGGCAGATTCTTTACATGTGAGCCAAGTTTGGAGTTACATACTTAAGAATTCATTTTATCTTGGAAAATAATTAAAATACATAAAGTATAAAAATATTGGAACGTGATCTGATACCTATGTGAAAATATGAAAAATGGAACTTTATTGGAATATACAAAATGTATGGGACATAATGCTATGTTGGAATGGGTGTATAGGTGTAGGAAAACGTGAAGTGAAGAAGAAAGAGGAGAAATTATGTCTAAATATATGACTGAAGGAAGGCAGTGAAGATCTGCCCTGCCGTTGCTTGTATATGTCCTTCAAACAGAATATTCTAATCATCCATTAGTGTGTGAAATCCATTTTGGCACGAACGATACAGCTATTGCTGATGAAAAATTCTTTCATGTTTTCTAAGAAATTCAAAGCCAGTGAAATATCAAGGAAATAAATTTCTAATACAGACCTAATTTGTTTGAATCAGTACTCTTGATTGGCAATGCTAGTTCTCTCCCAACTTTGAATTTTGTTCCCTTTAACAGATGTCTCTCTGAGCAGACATTGTGTGTGGGCACAGCTGCAGCCCTCTCATTCCATTTCATTCTTCCGTCTATGTAATCTGGAATGCCTGTCAATGTTCTTCACCATTGTGCACTTTTTTTCATTCAACGTATAATTTCTCCATAAATAACTTGTTAATTTCAAGCACTTGTCTGTGATGTGGTAGCATGTCAAAGAGGCTTTTTAATCTGTAAACAAATTATGTCTATCGCTTTACCCCTGTCAGGAGCTCATTGACTCTCTTGCCTGATGAAAGTTAATTGGTTTGTTAAGCTTGACATTCACCTTTCTTTTTATTAATCCATGCTAAGTTTTTCCCATACCCTTCTGTACTTGCTTGTGTTTTCATTTTTTTTTCCATAATCATGTAATCCAATATATTTCTTCACACTGGAGTTATAGTTCTCCTTTAAGGGGCTTAATGTCTATTGAGCTTCTGTACATTAAAAGAAAATATCTGACTGAATTTGCTCAATTTGATATTTATATTGTATTTTAGCAAATGAATTTGCCCATGTTCTGATTTTGTTAAATTAACATTTGTTAAGAGGAGCATTGACTGCCAGATGTTGAATTGCAGTTTAGCAATAGAACAAAAGAGAAACTGAAATAGAGGCTTATTACTCACAGCCCTGAGGAAAGCACAGCGTGCCTAAAGTGGCTACATGGGGAGGTCAAGGCAGAGTACAGCCGGAGCCATAGGATCTGGGGCACGTGCCTTTATTATGGTCCGGGGACAGACCGCTTTGGGGTCCCAAGGCTAAGGCCAGATTGGTCAACTGAAACCAAAAGAACACAGCTTTGGTGAGTTGCACGGGGGTCTTATCTAAGCACAAGGGGAAGGCCCTGAGAGACTGGCAGACTGTTAATTACAAGGGCACTTGGAAGAGGAAAATCAGGAACTTATTTGCTTGTGATTCTTTGAGTTCTTATCTAGGACATGCATTTGCATGAGCGGCTGGTGTCAGTTTAAGATCTCTGCAGGTCACCAGGCCAAAACAAAACGGATGTAAAGGCGGCAGTACCACGGAGTAGCTTAGGTACTCAACAGCCACCAACCCAAAATAGGAAAAAATGTGATTCAAGACAGTGGTTTCTCAAAAATGATATAATTACAAATGAAAAAGTTTATATGAAATTGCAAAATTAGGTACTCATACATTTATTTGTGATAAATATAAGAGGGAGATTCTGGAAAAGTCAGTTTCAATTGACATCTCTCTATCAGTTCTGTTTTATATTACCTCATGTTAATTAACAGTGACATCCAGTCAACAACAGCAGCATCAGAACATTCCTACAGTGACCAGTTAAGGGGAATGTGATGTCTAGATATATATACTCTCAATTATTTTAATAAAATTATACTTACTAGACACTATAATTTTTATTAGATCCTCATTTTAACTTAGTGAAATAGGATACAATCTACCATTAATCCAAAAACATGACATTATGAAGTGATCAAATGTTGAGAAGCTATATTAAGCTTTCTATCTAATATGAATTATATCTGTAAAATGATATTGTGGTCATTTAGAACCAGAAAGCAGGCCTAAATAACATAGAACAAGTAATAAATTATGGCTGAAATGGGAAATTCTGAACAATTAAGTAAAATGGAACAATAAAATATGTGTTTAATTATTGACAGGAAATCAATGAAGAATAGACGTGGCCATTTGGCAACATGCTGAAGCATTATAAATTTTAGTAGAACTAGTGTAATGTTAATTCTATTCATTTCACAAATTGCCTGTAATGTATTTAATCAAATGGATTCAGCATCTCTTCCATACAAAATACTATGCTAGCTATTGGGTAGGAGAAAAAATATTTTCTCTACTTTAAGAAGATTCAGGAATATGCACAAATAATACACAGGTATCAACAAAGAGCAGAAGGAAGAGAGGGAGCTACATATGGTCTAAGAATACAGCCTAAAACTGGGTGTGGTTAGTTTCAAGTTCTCAAAATAGAACATAGACATTTTGGTTTGAAGGGGTTACTTTAAAATCCTAATGCAGAAAAAGAATTTTGGATAGAATTATCTCCTCAAATCTGAGACCAGATCACTATCAGATGCTGCAGCTTTTACTAGTGATGTTGGATTCTAAACTATTGGCCAGACCCCAAAATTCACAGGTAGCTGTAAATTTTTAATTTTAACATAAGAATTAATAAACAAACAATATCTATAAAAACTAATGAGGAGAAAATAGCTAGATGATATTTTTAAAAGAGAAAGTAAAATATATACACAGATAGTCTTTTTTAATACTTTTTTATCTTAAGAAACCAGTCATAGACAGAAGAAGGAAACAGTGACAACCATCAGATATAACACATTTTAGTGTTTTGATGAATTGTTGTAAAAATTATATTAGGGCTTCCCTGGTGGCTCAGATGGGAAAGAATCTGCCTTCAATCCAGAGATCCAGGTTCCATCCCTGGGTTGGGAAGAAGCTCTGGAGAAGGGAATGGCAACCCACTCCAGTATCCTTACCTGGAGAATTCCATGGACAGAGGAGCTTGGTGGACCATAGTTCATGAGGTCACGAAGAGTCAGACACAACTGAGCAACTAACACTTTCACTTAAATTATATTAAGAAAAATCAAAAAGAATAAATCAGTGTTTATACCTTCGATGCTACCAGAGCATTCTATCAACTTTTAAATAAATCTTAGAATTTATTGGAATAATATGATTTTCACATAATAACTTGAGAATGACTATTATCTATATATCTCTTATTTATTTGCATAAGAAATATTGTTGTATACTATATGCCCAAAACTTTGAGCAGTGGGAGTTTATTAGTCCTTGGTATTACATATAATGGAAGAATAACAGAAAATGACAAAAATAAATGATGGAGTCTCAAAGCAGAATGATGGCTTGAAATAAAGAGGTAGTAAAGTGAGCCAGAGGAGAAATATTACTTTAAAGGAAAAAAAACTTGAATATAGGAAAGTTTTAACAGGCAATTGATTGGGTCAATCTCAGATGTGTAGGGGGGTGGTGAGGTGTCTAGAATCCCATTCAGGAAGTATTACATTTAGTCCTCACATTTCCTTAGGCACCTCTTGGCACTGATAAATGTCTGTATTTTAAATCCCCATCTAATATTTTCAAAATCACCCCAAATATTCTGACTATAATTATACTATAAGTTATTATTTCAGAGATTTTTTTTCTCTCTTTTTTTTTTATTATTTCAGAGCTTTAAATTCCCGTAGTTTAATCACACAGAGAGCTATCACCATAAGAGATAATATATAGATTCCATAATAATAGTAATAAACCTTTTTTCTTCTTAGTATCCTTCTGTTTTTTTCTTTCCTCTTTTCTTTCTGTTTTCATTTATTCATTCCTCTTTCAAAATATTAATTGACTGCCAACTGCAACAGATATCATCTCATGCTATGGGAATTCAGCCAACAACAAAGCACAAGAAAAACTTTTTTTGTGGGGCTTACATTTTAGTGACTAGGGACAAAAATGTAAAAAATGAGCATAGTAATTAAATTATATAGTACTTTAGAAAGTGACAAATGGCTTGGGATAAATACAGCAGGATAAGAAAGATTGGGAGGACAGGAGTAGTCAAAGACCTCATCAACTGACACACAAGGAAGAGCTGAAGGAAATCTAGGAGTGAACCATGCAGCTATCTGGATACAGAGGCAACAGCCCCAGCAAAGACTTTGAGTCAGCTGCTACCTGGAGTATGTGAGGAATTAGTGAGAATTCTAGCACAGGTGACAGGAAAAGGAAGGGAGCAGGTAGTAGGCAGCACCATCAGCAAACATAACAGAAGCTCAAATCTGATAGATCTTTGAAGGACTCTGTAAGGATTATAGCTTTAACTCTTAGAAATATGGAGAAAATCTGGAGAGTTTCAGTAGAACTATTCCACAGTCCATGGTAAAACAGAATCAGCCAGCTGCTCTGCTGGGAATAGACTGTAGGAAGCAACAGTGGAAAATGGAAGGGTGTTAAGAGGTTACAGTAGTCATTGAGGCAAGAGATGGTGGTACTATGGAAATAATTGTAGGAGCAGAAGAAATATTTAGGGGTGGGCTAGCCTGGAAATATTTGAAGGGAGAGCCATTCCAACTTTCTAATGAATTAGATATGAGGTATAGAGAAAGAAAAATATAAAAGAGGATTCTAAGGGCTTGAGTCTAAACAGTTGTAGAGCAGAGTTCCCATTAATATGACAAAGACTGAAGTGGAGCAGGTTTGTAGTGGGGAGACAGAGTTAGAAGTTCAATTTTGGGCATGCTGAATATGAGGTGTCTGTTAGACATCCAATGGGAGATATTGAGTAGGAAGTTGAATACATGTCTGGATTTCAAGGAAAAGTTATAAAACATAGGTATAAATTTGGTGCCATTGGCACATGGATTATATTTAAAACCATAGGATTTCATGAGATTGCCAAAGAAGTAAGTGTTTAATATGAATAGGTGAAGTGCTAAGGTCCATGGTCTTACAAGAACAAGAAGTTTGGAAGACAGAAAGAGTTACTCCTGAGGCAAGAGGAAAACCCAGAGAAGTTGTGTCCTAGAAACCAAGTGCAGAATCACAGAGACTCTGGGAAAAGGGAGTGATCATCTTGTCAAGGGAATGTGTAATTTCCTTGGTTCTGTCTTGCCACAGCAAAAATTTGAAGTGACGGATGGACCAGTGTTACAGCCCCATGTTACAGCTCAGTTTTACTTAGAAAGCAAAGAAAAACACATCCTCGAGGCTTGAGGGTGGGTCGACCCAAAAGACTCGAAGAGAAGAGAAGCCCCCAGCTCAATTTTGGCTTCTCTTTTTATGTTTTTTTTTCTCCTCCCCCTGAGCCTGCCCTATGTAAATTGGGCCAGCCAGGAGGGTTGTTAGTTTTACCTGAGGTCCTCACTCTGGTCCTTGAACCTTCCTTTGTTCTATTTTTGTGGGTTTTCCCTTCTTTGCCTTTTAGTCACCACCATTCTGGACTCCTTTTTCTATTCTAACTACCTAACATTTCCCCCTCAAGAGATGGGAGGCCCAATTCTTTGGAAATAGGGACATTGAGGTCTCTCTGGCTACTTCCTGCTGAATTGGGATGGCGAGGGGCATTGGGCCTCCCTCTCTCGCTACTTTCAAGCTTCAGAGTCCTTATAGCAGTGTCCATCTAAGGGTGAGTGATATTTTCCATGGTTGACTGTAGTTTTATATATCCTTGTTGAACTGGAACTGCATGTTGTAGCTTGTTGACCTGGGAAGACACAAAATGGGTTAGACAATTGATACTACATGGAGCAATCATAAGCAGCATCATTATGATGATAACAGGGATTAGTAGGGGCATTCAGTTCAGTTCAGTTGCTCAGTCATGTCCAACTCTTTGCAATCCCATGATTCACAGCACGCCAGGCCTCCCTGTCCTTCACCAGCTCCTGGAGTTTACTCAAACTCATGTCCATCATGTCGGTGATACCATCCAGTCATCTCATCCTCTGTCATCCCCTTCTCCTTTTGCCCCCAATCCCTCCCAGCATCAGGGTCTTTTCCAAAGAGTCAACTCTTCACATGAGGTGGCCAAAGTATTGGAGTTTCAGCTTCAGTATCAGTCCTTCCAGTGAACACCCAGGACTGATCTCCTTTAGGATGGACTACTTGGATCTCCTTGCAGTCCAAGTAGGGGCATTAGCCAACTCCAAATTCCCCCTCACCAGGAGAAGGATCCCTCAAAGAGAGATTGTAATCATCCCAAGAACTCTCCAGCTCATTCTTTGAAATCCTGTAGGATCTGAATGTTTTTAGGCTTTCTTTAACTTCAACTCAGTTCAGTCGCTCAGTCGTGTCCAACCCTTTGTGACCCCATGAATTGTAGCACGCCAGGCCTCCCTGTCCATCACCAACTCCTGGAGTTCACCCAAACTCATGTCCATCAAGTTGGTGATGCCATCAAGCCATCTCATCCTCTGTCGTCCCCTTCTCCTCCTGCCCCCAATCCCTCCCAGCATTAGGGTCTTTTCCAATGAGTCAACTCTTCGCATGAGGTGGCCAAAGTATTGGAGTTTCAGCTTCAGCATCAGTCCTTCCAATGAACACCCAGGACTGATCTCCTTTAGGATGGACTGGTTGGATCTCCTTGCAGTCCAAGGGACTCTCAAGAGTCTTCTCCAACACCACAGTTCAAAAGCATCAATTTTTTGGTGCTCAGCTTTCTTCACAGTCCAACTTTCACATCCATAGATGACCACTGGAAAAGCCATAGCCTTGACTAGACCTTTGTTGGCAAAGTAATGTCTCTGCTTTTTAATATGCTATCTAGCTGGAGGTATTTACCCAGAAACAACACATCTCATTCAATATGACTCAAGTCCCTCCTTGTTCAGGGATCAGGAAATCTATCTACCATCTATTTTGGAGTACAACCCCTGCCAAGATGTGTTGGCACTTTAGAGCTCTACTGAGAAATCTTATCCCCAGTTCAGTTCAGTCACTCAGTTGTGTCTGACTCTGCTTATCCCCAGAAACTTAATTTTGGGGGTGTTCATTAGAATGGCACTCATTTGTAGTCCTGAATAGGTATCTGAGATCTCCCAGGGTCTCACAGGCATATTAAGTGTGCTCTACTGTTTTTTTCCATGGCTTGACTTGTGAGAAGTGAATCCAGGAGTCGTGTCCTGGTACTTTGACTACCCTGAAATACTTTCTACGGTAGAGGCCCTTCCATGTGGACTGGAGTTGAGCCTTTGGGGACCCATCTTTCCAGACATTAATTAGAACTTATTGAGTCCCTGGAGCATATAGTGTTGGGTGGCTCTTTAGAATCTTTTGGGTCCTGGTTGAAACCCACAAGCATATATCTTATCAGAATTGCCCAATGGCCATGCTATAAGACTGGAGGGACTGAGACTCTGGATCTAGGAAGAGGTCATTGACATAAACAAAAGGTCTCCCATATAGCATCTCATAAGGACTAAGACCAAGCTGTTCCTTAGGGGCAATACACGTACAGAGGAGAGCTTTTGTTAAAGCCCCCTTCCATTCCAGGAAGGTCTCCTGGGTTATCTTTTTTATCGCTGAGTTTAAGAATTGGTTGGCTGTATCTACTTTTCCTGAAGACTGAGGCCTCCAGGCACAATGGAGATAATAAGTAATTCCCAATGCTTTAGAGACCCCTTGGGTGACTTTAGAAGTAAATAATGCCCCATTGTCACTTTGTAATGACCTGGGCAGACCAAATCTCAGAATGATTTCATGGAGCAGTTTTTTGTTTTTGTTTTTGTTTTTACCAATTCCTCAGCCTTCTCAGTCCAAGTGGGAAAGCCTTCAATCTATCCTGTGAGTGTGTCTATTATGACCAATAGGTATTTGCTCCCTTGAGAAACTGGCATCTGGGTGAAGTCCATCTGCCAGTCCTCTCCTGGATAGGTCCTATGCCATTGGACAGGGTATGCCAGCTGGGGTCTTTGAGCTCCTTGGGAGTTGTTTAATTGGCAGGTGGGACAAGAGGAGACCAGTTGCCTTATAGTCATTTGGAGACCTGTTCCTCTGAAGGACCTTCCTATTAATCTTTGGAGGGCCTTCTCCCCTAAATGAGTGGTAGCATGTAAGGAGTTAACCAACTTCCATTGGAGGTTCCCAGGCAGAAAAAGGGTCCCTCCATTTGGAACCACCCCATATGATCTTCTTGAAAGCCCTTACTCTTAGCTTTAAGAGTCTCACCTTCAGCATGTGAAGGAGTTTCTGGCAAATTAGTCTGTGGAACTAAGGTGGCAACCCCTATAAGGTTGTTGTTCTGTAACGCTGCTCTCTTAGTTGCCTGACCAGCTGCTTGGTTCCCTCGTGCCACTTCTGTGCTCCCTTTTTGGTGTCCTTTACAGTGGGAGACTGAAACCTCAGTGGGCAGATGGACTGCCTCTAAGAGCCTAAGGATTTGATCACCATATTTGATTGGGGGCCCTCGGTTTGTCAAGTGGCTATTCTTTCCAAATAGCAGCATGTGCATGTAGCACCGGAAAGGCATACTTGGAGTCAGTGTAAGTGGCTACTCTTTTTCCTTTTCCCAGCTCTAAAGCTCAAGCCAGGACTAATCAGCTCAGCTAATTGGGCTGAAGTACCTGGTGGCAAAGGTTTAGCCTCTATGATCTCAAAATTGGAGACTTCTGCACATCTGGCTCTTCTTTTTCCATCCAAGACAAAGCTGCTTCTATCAATGTACCATATTTCCTCAGGGTTGGTCAGAGGATCTTCTGAAAATCCCTCTCGGGATTTAGTCCAGTGGTCCAAGGTTTCTAGGCAAGAGTGAAAGGGAAGAGAGCCCTCGGGGGTAGGCAGGAGGGTGGCAGGGTTAAGAACCTCACAAGGGAATATAGGCAGGCCTGGATTTTCCATCAGCACTACCTGATATCTGAGGATTCTTTGATCAGACATCCATAAATGGCCTCTCCCATTTAGGAGTTGTTTCACTTGGTGGCTGGTAAAAATAGTTAATTTGCCCCCCAAAGAGAATTTTCAAGCATCTTCTATCAGGATTGCAATAGCTGCAAGATTTCGAAGGCAGGGAGGCCAACCTTGGGCAGTTGGGTTGAGCCTCTTGGATAAATAAGCTACAGGCTGGGGTTCAGCTCCCAACCTTTGAGTTAACACTCCCAAGGCTATTCCTTCTTTTTCGTGGACATAAAGTTGGAATGCTTTTTCTGGGTCCAGCAACCTCAAGGCAGGTGCTTGAGTTAAGGCTTGTTTTAGTGTGGCCTCTGCCTTCCTTTGAGGAGTTCCCCACATCAGTGGGACTGAATCATCCCATTCCCTTCAAGCTTTCATATAAGGGCTGGACAATTATACCATAGTCAGGTATCCAGATTCGACAACACCCAGTTAGCCTCAGGAAAGCTCGCAATTGTGTTTGAGTCATGGGGAAGGGCAACTGAAGGATTCCTTGTTCCTGATCAGAGGACAGCCTCCTGGACCCGTGGGTAATCTGAATTCCCAAGTAAGTGACCTTTGTCTCAACTATCTGTGCCTTAGCATGGGAGTCTTTATATCCCATCTCTGCCAAAAAGCTTAGAACCTGAATTACATGTTGTTGGGCATTTTTCTCATCTGGAGAGCAGATTAGTAGGTCATCTACATATTGTAATATTTTCCCATTAGGTCCCAGATCCAAATCTAGGAGATCCCAGCTAAGAGCCTGCCTAAACAGGTGGGGGCTATCTCTGATCCCCTGAGGTAATGTTGTCCAAATCATCTATTGGTGTTTTTCTCCTGGAGCCTCCCACTTGAGGACAAAAATATATTGGGGTTCTTTAGCCAGTGGTATGCAAAAGAATGTATCTTTCATATTTAGGACTGTAAACCACTTGGCACTGGGCGGGATTTCTCTCAAGATTACATAGGGATTAGGTACTGTGGGATGGAGGGGGACTACAGCTTCATTTATGATCCGGATATCTTGAACCATTGGCCAGGTCTCATCCTTTTTCTTTACAGGGAGGATAAGGATATTACACAGTGAACTGGTGGGGACCAATAGCCCACAGGCAAGGAATTTATTTATTAGAGGCTGTAGTCCTTCCTGAGCATCTCTTCTGAGAAGGTATTGTTTCCAGTTTGGAAACCAAGTGGGATCTCAGAGGACAGTGACGACCAGTTCAGCTTGGTGGGCTCATCCAGGAGTCCCCTGACCCAACGCCTGAGGGTTAATTTTGTCTTCCCATAGTTTTTGGTCCCTCCGTTGGAGAGGGTGTAATGGATTCCTCAGTAGTAACCAGAAGCTCTAGGGTTCTAGGGGCTGAAAAGCACCTCATCACAAGGGTGGTCCCCAGTTTAGTCAGTATATATCTTCCCAACAAGGGAGTAGGACACTCAGGGATGACCAGAAACTGGTGGGAAAATATTTGTCCATCCCAGCAACAAAGAAGTGCTCAGGTCAATCTTTTTGTAGTTGTTTTCTCTGTAGCATGCAAAATGGTATAGTTTTGGGAGGAGAAGGTTCTGGAGTAGGAGGTCAGTTCAGAGCAGGTAGCCCCTGTGTCAACCAAGAAATTCTCAGACCTACCTCCACATCCAGTTGCACCCTTGGCTCCAGCCCCGTGATGGTTATCTATGATGGGCGGGCTGGCTGGAGTGGGCTGCTTCAGTCCTATTGAACCACTGTGAGGGAAGGTTTGGCGCTTGACCTTGAGGCTCTTGGTTCCCCAGGGCAGAGTGCTGCCCAGTGTCCCAACTGATGGCATTTGTAGCAAGCCATTTGAGGAGACTTGTCACAGTTTGGACACTCTTTGGCCCAGTGTCCTGCCGGTCTACAGTTTACACATTTGCCTTGTGCCTTGTCCTTCAAGGACTCAGGGTTACCATAGGGCTTCCCTGGAGGATGGCCAGCATCTGGGCATGCCTTGTCTCCTTCCTTTTCTCCCTTTCCTGAGCCTTGGCCTCCCTCTCCTGTTCTCTGTTATAAAAGGTATTGGTGGCTGTCTGAACCATCTCAACTAGAGAGGCATCAGGGTCCTGCTGCTGGAGCTGTTGTAACTTTATCCTGATGTCTGATGCACATTGGGACAGGAATTTGTCCTTTAAAATCACCTGTCCCTTGTAAGAATCTAAGTCCAGATTGGTAAACTCTTGGAGGGCCTCTTTTAGACTTTCCAGAATGATAACGGGGTTCTTGTTGGGCACCTGAGTTATTGCTGAGACCAGGCACAGTCTCACAACTAATAGACTTCCTTCTGTTTCCATGGGTGGACTTCCTTAGGGGTGAGTCTTTCTGAAGCTTATCATACCAGTACTGTTGCGACATGAGAGCCGAGCATCCCCAGGTCAGGGTGCAGATCCCCAGGCAGGCTGAGGCATGACAGCCTCCTGGAGATAGAATCCCCAGGCAGTTCGAGGCAGGTCGACCTCCTGAGACCCCTGGACTGGCAGATCCCCGAGCAGGTTGAAGTGTGACAACCTTCCAAGGACCAGATTCCCTAGGCAGGTTGAGGCAGGTTGACCTCCTGGAATCTGCAGGCTGGAGTTGGGCATCCCCAAGGTCTCCAGTGTGACTAGTACTGGGTAGGATTAAGGGGTTGCAATCTTAACTCATTGCTGGTTTGTCCACTGCGGATGGGAATAGATACCATGATGTAAAGCAATCCAAGCCTGTGCCCTGAGACTGGGAACCTGGTGAAACAGTCGTAAGCCTTATCGTCTTATTGCTCTGAGGGAATGTAAGTCACTGATTTTCTCCCCTAGTCCTCCATAAGAACAGCTTAGGGTGTTTCCAGTGGTAAACATCTCATTGTCATAGACCCACTTTAGGTAATGACAAAGGAGTGGGTTATCTGATTCTGTTAGGGGCGTTAGGAGTATTTTAAAAATAAGAAGTGGGGTGGAGCGATGTTGCCTACAAGGGGTAAGGGTCCTGGTTCTAGGAGCTAGTAAGTGGCTTAAGAACAAATTGATAAGAGGCAACAGATCAGATGTTCCATAAAAGTGAAGTGGAGATTTGATTCGGGAGTATGTTTATAACTTTAGGAGAAGGGTGGCAAGGGTTTGGGCCCAAACGCCCTGCAGGGCTAACTTCTGAAGTAGCAAACATTATCCCTGGAAGCCCTACTGCCCTTGAAGGGATGCCACCAACAGATGGACTTCTAGCAGGTATCGTGTGTCTGTCACCTGCCCTAGCGGATTTACTGAGAGATGCTGTTGTTGCACATGTAACAGGAAACACGGAAGATGAAGGCCTGAATATCTAGAGAGATTAGATATTATACAGCATTTCTCTCCCAAAGGCTAGCTATTTTCTTGTTGTCCCATCAGAAGATTATAGAGGCAACACTGTGGGGGTCCAGACAGGGCTCAGGAAAAGAGCATGAAACAGGAGGGAAGGGGACTGGGCACAGCTTTTGAAAGAATGTCATAGCCCAAGGGTATAACATAAACTGATTATAATCAAATGGGCCCAAGACGACAAGTCAAATTCAACTAGACCTTGATCCTCAATCTGCAAGCTAAATGACACACCCAGAGGTGCCAACAGTTCCAAGACACTGACAAAAGACAGAGGAGTGGATGGTTCCCCAATTGTTGGAATGATCCTCCCACTCTTTAACATACGAAATCACCCAGCTTGCAAAAACTAACCACACCACATTCCATGGCCACCACACTCACCCTCTGCAATGGCCTACACCCTTTGCAGTGTGCTTCTCTCTAAATCTGAACAAACCCACCTTTCACCTATCACTGTGTCTCTCACTGAATTAATTATTATTATTATTATTATCATTATTTGCAATGAGACATCAAGAGTCTGAGCTCCATTAGGTCCTGAAACCAGACACCATAGGTTTTGGCCGGGCTCAAGTCCTAGGAGAGAGGAGCTGAAGAACAGAAGGAAAAGGAAGTGGGCAAAATGTGCCGAGGAATCCCCTTAATAACCTGCCAGAATATCTGCTAAATACCTGATCTGTGCTCACAGTTTTCATTGACCTGATCCTTGGCACAAAGAAGATTAAAGGACAGAAGAACCCCAACCCCCTTGGGCAACAGCTACTAAGCCCCTGCCAGAGTCCCTCATTTGCACCCACTGGTGCTCACCTGTTCGAAGGGGATTCAAGGAAATAAGAAACTAGAGATTGTGAAGGAATTAAGATTTTGTTAGCCATATGTCCTTCCAGCCATAGGAGCGAGGACCTCCTACCTTAACCGAAGGTCTTCTGGAGCCTGAGACTGAGCCATATGAGCTTTCTACCGAGTTTGTTTTGCTGTCCCGGTTTCCAGCATGCTGGGCTTCTTGTCATTTCCCCTGCACTGGGTTTTGTTGGGTTTTTTTTTTTTTTTTTTGCCTTCAGCTTCCACCACAGGAGCTTTCAGCAAGTTGGGCTTCTCCCGTGCTTGGCTTCCGCCTCACGGGGGCCGAGCCAGATTGTTTCAGCCAGGTTAAATCTGAGAAATAGCACCATATATGTCAAGGGAGTATGCAATTTCCTTGGTTCTGTCTCACCGCAGCAAAAATTTGAAGCAACAGATGGATCAGTGTTACTGCCCTGTGTTATAGCTCAGTTTTATTTAGAAAGCAAAGGAAAATACATCATCGAGGCATGAGGGCAGGTCGACCCAAAAGACTCAGAGAGAAGAGAAACCCCCAGCTCAATTTTGGCTCCTCTTTTTATATGTTTTTCTCCTCCCCCTGAGCCTGCCCTATGTAAATTGGGCTAGCCAGGAGTGCTGTTTTACCTGAGGTCCTCACTCTGGTCCTCGGACCTTCCTTTGTTCTATTTTCTTGGGCTTTTCCCTTCTGTGTCTTTTAGCCACCTTCATCCGGACTCCTTTTTCCTATTCTAACTACCTAACAAACCGAAGCCATCAACACACTTACAATTTTGAATTGAAGCATTATATGATTTAGTAAGATCATTTTATATTCACTGTGAAAGTTGATTTCTAAGGAAGAAAAAGTATGGATTTTGGACTTAGAAGGCTTGCATATATGGATCTCCTTTCTGCTACTCATGGTGTGCCCTGGGCAAGTTGCACACCTTCTTTCTACTTCAGATTCTGAAGGAAAGAGCTTCCTCTGGTTTTCTCCTGAAGTTGTTTGTCAGCTTCCTATGTGTTGTCAGGCTACAACAGATGAAAATACTATTCAGTAACTATTAGGTTTTGAAACTGTTTAATTTTAGCTCTGACTTAATAAACATTTATGTATTCCTCCAATAAGGATAGACTCACATTTATGAATTGGGGTCACTTTTAAAAAAGCACCCATTTTTTACCCCATTTTCTCCCTGACATGGCCTAGACATATGCTATTTAATTATATCCTGGCTGCAAGTTATTTATGAGGATCATATGCAAAAGCAAATATTTTGTGTGTCTTTATCTTTGTAACCATAATCAGATCTTTTAAAATTCAATACTTCTACCTATCTGAATAAAATGAGAGTGATAAGACTATGCAAAAGTACAACTAAAAACTGGTAATTAGGTGCTGTATTTACAAGATGAGCTAATTTGTAACTGGAAAATGGTAGGATGATTTTGTAACTGACAGCCCTAGGATCCATAACTTGAGAAACTTCTTAACAATGGAGACAACCAAAAATATAGCAAACATGAGAAGGGGTGGGTGCCTTGGGAGGTAGGAACTCATTCAAAGTAAATGTTTGGAATCAGTTATTACATACTGCTAAATTGTCAATTGGGCTTTTCAGTTTTATGTCCACATTAAGTATTGCAACTCATGTATTTTCCTCCAATCCAGAAAAAAGTAGAAAATGTCCTGACTGGAAAAACACATCCTCACCACTTAGGAGCTTAAGTGATGATTTTTCTAATGAGGAAGAGACCTTCCTTAACTTTAATGATAATGTAGACTTGGGGTCAGAGGATAAATGTCTTACATGGAGAGAAGTGTGATATCTATCAAAGATAAATTAGAGTTGATTAACAGCCAGTTCGGCGAAGGCAATGGCGCCCCACTCCAGTCCTCTTGCCTGGAAAATCCCATGGATGGAGGAGCCTGGTAGGCTGCAGTCCATGGGGTCGGGAAGAGTCGGACACAACTGAGTGACTTCACTTTCACTTTTCACTTTCATGCATTGGAGAAGGAAATGGCAACCCACTCCAGTGTTCTTGCCTGGAGAATCCCAGGGACGGGGGAGCCTGGTGGGCTGCCATCTATGGGGTCGCACAGAGTCAGACACGACTGAAGTGACTTAGCAGCAGCAGCAGCAGCAGCAACAGCCAGTTAGTGTGGCATCGATAGCAAACCAGAGGGATAAGTATCGTAGCCCAAGTCAGTGGTCATCATTTTATTTAGGGGGACCCACTAAAATGGTGGCTATGACCAACAAAATGGTGAGACTTCATATAGCCTGCTATCCAAGAGAAAATTAATGGAATGCAAAAGATTTCTTGTTGTTCAGTCACTAAGTTGTTTCTGACTCATTGTGACCTCAAGGACTGCAGCACATCAGGGTCCTCCATCCTCCACTGTCTCCAGGAATTTTCTTAAATTCATGTCAATTTGAGTTTGTGATGCTATTTTGATAAACATCTCATCCTCTGCCATCCCCTTTTCCTTTTGCCTTCAATCTTTTCCAGCATTAGGGTCTTTTCCAATAAGTTAGCTCTTTGCATCAGGTGGCCAAAGCATTAGAGCTTCAACTTCAGCATCAGTCTTTTGAATGAATATTCAGGGTGGATTTCATTAGGATTGAGTGGTTTGATCTCCTTGCAGCCCAAGGGACTCTTCACGAGTCTTCTCCAGCACCACAATTCAAAAGCATCAATTCTTCGGCACTCAGCCTTCTTTATGGTCGAACTCTCACATCTGTACATGACTACTGGAAAAGCCATAGCTTTGACTATACAGACCATTGACAGCAAAGTCATATCTCTGATTTTTAATATACTGTCAAGGTTTGTCATAGCTTTTCTTCCAAGGAGCAAGTATCTTTTAATTTTATGATTGCAATCACCGTCCACAGTGATTTTGGAACCCAAGAAAACAAAATCTGTCATTGCTTCCACTTTTCCCCTTCTATTTGTCATTAAGTAATGAGACCAGATGCCATTAATTAATGAGACCAAACACCATGATTTTAGTTGTTTGAATGTGGAGTTTTAAGTCAGCTTTTTCACTCTCCTCTTTTACCCTCATCGAAAGGATTTTTAGTTCCTCTTCACTTTCTGTGATTAGAGCAGTATCATCTGCGTATCTGAGATTGTTGATATTTCTCTCAGAAATCTTGATTCTAGCTTGTGATTTATCCAACCCAGTATTTTTCATGATGTATTCTGCTTAGAAGTTAAATAAACAGGGTGACAATATGCAGCCTTGTCATACTTCTATCCCAATTTTGAATCAGTCCATTGTTCCATGTCCAGTTCTAATTGCTTCTTGACCTGCATATAGGTTTCTCAGGAAACAGGCAAAATAGTCTGATACTCACATCTCCTTAAGAATTTTCCACAATTCATTATGATACACACAATCAAAGGATTTAGTGTAGCCAGTGAGGCATAAGTAGATGTTTTTCTGGAATTCCCTTGCTTTCTCTATGATCCAAAGGGTGTTGGCAACTTTATCTCTGGTTTTTCTCCTTTTCTAAACACACCTTGTACATCAGGAAGTTCTTGATTCACATACTGCTAAAGTCTAGCTTGAAGGATTTTGAGCATAATCTTGATAGTATGTGAAATGAGTGCAATTGTACAGTAGTTTGAACATTCTCTGGTATTGCCCTTTTCTTGGATTGGAATGAAAATTGACCTTTTCCAGTTTTGTGGCCACTACTGAGTTTTCCAAATTTGCTGACATATTGAGTGCAACATTTTAACAGAATCATCTCTTAGGATTTTAAATAGTTCAGCTGAAATTCCATCACTTGCACTAGCCTTGTTTGTAATAATGCTTCCTAAGGCCCATTTGACTTCACACTCCAGGATATCTGGCTCTAGGTAAGTGACCACACCATCATGGCTATCCAGGCATTAAGACCTTTCTTGTAGAGTTCTTCTGTGTATTCTTGCTACCTCTCCTTAATCTCTTCTGCTTCTTTTAGGTCCTTACCATCTCTGTTCTTTAGCATCCCCATCCTTGCATGAAATGTTCTCTTACTATCTACAGTTTTCTTGAAGATATCTCTAGTCTTTCCCATTCTATTGTTTTCCTCTGTTACTTTGCATTATTCATTTAAGAAGGCTTTCTTATCCCTTCTTGCTATTCTCTGGAACTCTGAATTCAGTTGGGTATATTTTTCCTTTGCCTTTATTTTCTCTTTTTTCCTCAGCTATTCATAAAGCCTCCTGAGACAACCACTTTGCTTTCTTGCATTTCTTTTCTTTGGGATGATTTTGGTCATTGCCTCCTGTACAGTGTTACGAACCTCTGTCCATAGTTCTCAGGCACTCTGTCTACCAGATCTAACTCCTTGAATCTATTCATCACCTCCACTGTAAAATAATAAAGGATTTGATTTAGGTCATAGTTGAATGCCTAGTGGTTTTCCCTATGTTCTTCAATTTAAGCCTGAATTTTGGAATAAGGAGCTCATGATCAGAACCACAGTCAGCTCTGGGTCTGGTTTTTGTTGATTATATAGAGTTTCTCCATCTTCGGCTGCAAAGAACATAATCAATCTGATTTGGCTATTGACCATTTGTTGATGTCCATGTGTAGAGTCATCTCTTGGGCTGTTAGAAAAGGGTGTTTACTATGACCAGCATACTATCTTAATACTGTTGTTCTTACAGCATGGGAATTTCCTTTCACTCCCAGACACATCTACAACTGAGCATCTTTTCCACTTTAGTTCATCCACTTCATTCTTTCTGGGGCTATTAGTAATTGCCCTCTTCTCTTCCCCAGCAGCCTATTGGATACTTTCTAATCCTGAGGGCTCATCTTCTGGTGTCATATTTTTTGTGTTTTCATTTTGTTCATAGGGTTATCACAATAATAATACTGGAGTGTTTTGTCATTTCCTCCTCCAGTGGACCACATTTTGCCAGAACTTTTCACTATAATCCATCCATCCTGGATGGCCCTGCATGACTTGGCTCATTGCTTCATTGATTTATGCAATCCCCTTTACCACAACAAGGCTCAATCCATGAAGAGGGCAAAGAGATTAATCAGCCATAATTGGACCCTGATTAAAAAAGGGATTTAAAGGTATTGGAGTTTCGGTGATTACATTGATGGGTGCTTATACTTAATTACTCTTTTCTATGTTTCTTAAGATGGATGTTGGAAAAATCTGTTATGTTAGTGTAAACATTTGTATCAGCATCTTATTCTTCCTATTACAAGTCTTTGAAGGAATTACAAAAATCATAAAACCAATGATTTGCTTTTCTGTCTCTAAACAAGACCAGATAAGTCATTTCAAGTATGATATAAATATATTCTAAAAAGACCTAAGTAAGTAATTCCATCTGAGGCAAGTATGACCTCATATAATAGAAATTTAATAAATATTGAATGAATAACTGAACATATTCATAACCAACAAATTTCAACATCAGGAAATATTTCTTCATTGTTGCCTTAATCTCTCCTATTTTACTTCTTCTTACAATCTCAGAAAATGCAGAGAATAGCTAGCCATCAATCTCTGAATAATATCTGTTCTATACATGAAAACTATTATTAGATTTCCTTAATGATCCTCAAACCCACTTAGTCTTCTGCTGGCTAAATAATTCATCTCCTTCTTTTATTTTAGTCTTTATCTGAGTTTCTTGCATTAGCCAGGAGGAGGAATGCTGGAGTCACAGGGGATTTTGAACCTAACATTCCTTAAGAATGTTAAGAGTAATAAGAAAACAGTAGTGGTGTGTGGAGATAGCACTACTAAAACATGATAACTAATGGAAATTTTCAAAGAGATTGCTAACATCTGAATAATTTTATAATTTGAGTTTTCTGTAAGACACAGAAGAAAAGATGCTCAATGGGGGAGAATAAAATGTTTGTGCTTAGTCTGTATTCTTTAACTAAATGTGTCCTTGTTCCACAGTTCCTCAGAACTCCTAAAATCTTAGGTCCATACTCAATAACCACTAATGGTCTCACTGTATGAAATGACAAATGCCTCGAAGTCGTCTTTGTACAAGTAAATTCCTCTCTGAAGACTACAGAAAAGAAAAATGGTTCATAAATTCCTAATGGCCTCAGAGCAAAAAATTTGAATTCCATTTAAAGAAGTTAAATATAAAGAATGCAAGCTATTTATCAGCCTGACATTCATGTTCAAAGGAGTGAGACACACAAAGTTTTCAGTTGTGAAAGTTTTGCTACTAAATTTTATCCAATATATAACAAGAGGGCATCCTGAGCTGGTGTATGTCATGAAGCAATGGATTCAAGAGAAGTTAAATGCATTTTTTTCCAGGATACTGAAAATAAACTGCTGACTTTACCAAACTGGTTCCAAAATTAATAAGAAGGTTGGACAGCTACAAGTTGATCACCCCTGTTTTAAGAAAGAGTGGCACCATCACATTAGAACTTCACCAGACATTCCTTAAAATACTAAAGCTTTAACCTATAATGTGCTTACTTCTAAATATTTTATTTGAATCAAATGTAATACATATAGCAATCTCATATCCCTTCCAGACATAAAGATTTCTTGCCTTACAACATAGAAAGATTACCCAGGAGACCAGTCATCTTTACAATGAAATACAAATAATATAACTCAATCATTTACCTCAACATAAGCTCTTAATAGTACTTCCCAAGTGGTGTGCATGCATCTCAATTTTCATTTTATGTCTTAATTTGCAGTCTGATTTAGAGAGTCATACTCCACCAAGCTTTCGAGGAAAGAGGAGGGTGTCAAATTTTTGCACTATTGTCATTAGTGAGAGACTGAATGGATAACTGGTTTACTGCAAAGCATGTTTTCCCTAGGGAATGCACTCACTCTGGTTAATCAACTGGCAAACAAGACACCTAGGGTTATCTATTTACCGCCCTACTACCCCATCAATAATGTACAGACTGTCATTAAGTAGTCATTTCTCCCTCCTGGGCTGAATTTTGAGAGATGCATCATGTGGGAAAAAAATAGGAGTTATGGTGTGGAGATTGTGGGTCACACTGTAATCTCAACTACATGCTGTGCCATTCTGCAGACAGCCCATCAAGATATGTTCCAAGGCATGCACCAGTGCATATAAAAATATATAGGCTGAGACCACCAAACTCATTTCATTAGGACCTTTCAAGGTTAACATTATAATCATGCTTCAGGGCATAAACTGATCTCCAGCTGGGCTCAGGAAGACATTTTGCTTCTGAAAAAAGTGTCCCCAGTGGGTCAGTTGCATTGCAGGAACATTTTACCTTTTGCAAGTATTTCTATAGCCATACTGACATTTCTTTCTTGTCTTTATCTTCATCTTGCAAATTAAAGCTTAAATCATCAAGCAATACTAATTTTAAGTTTTAAGATAATTCCTATCCAAAGTTTTCTTCTTTCTTTTTTCCTTTTGTTGTTGTTTCTTAAATTTCCAATTAGACACACACACACACATATACATGTACACACTTGTTATGGGCTTCCTAGGTGGTACAGTGGTAAAGAACCCACCTACCAATGCAGGAGACTCAAGAGATGCCATTTTGATCCTTGGGTCAGGAAAATCCCCTGGAGCAGGAAATGACAACTTAACTCCAGTATTCTTGCCTGGAGAATTCCATGGATAGAGGCACCTGGTGGGCTATAGTCCACGGGCTTGCAGAGAGTCAAACATGACTGAGTACACACACAGAGATACACAACACACACACACCTATATAGTTGTTTACTAACAAATCTACATAAGAACTATGTATTAGAATTCATTGTAATTGTCTCATAATGAAAGTTTTATTTAACTAAGAACACCAAAATATACTGCCAATAGTAATTTTAGAACTGAACAGTTTTCCATTGTCCAGAAGGTGTTTAGCACCAAGCATTGGATATTGCCTTAGCATAGTACATTTCTGATGGGTTCTGGTCACTCACCTAATCAATGGCATAAAAATGCATACATGATTCCCATCACCAGCTCTTACTTATGGCACTTTGATCAGAATGGCAGTAGAAAAGTCCTTCTTGGAGTGACATCCTTCAAACATTCAGCTTCCATTCCTCACATGAGTATTAAGATAGGAAGGTGTAGAAACACTTCGGGTCTCCATAAACAACCAGATAGCATGGAGAAGGAGTATGAACACTATTGGCATGTCATAGGGTTGCTCTTTTAATAGGATTCATCTGGAGTTTCTTGCTCATTATGTGCTCCTTTTGATGAGTGCTCTTTCATTTGTTTAGGATCTGGAGATTATTAGGCGCACTCAGAGAAAAGAATCACTCTCAAGCAGTGATTTTTGATCTTCCAGGAATGCTATTGCTGAGAAGGCATAGCCCTAACAATTGTTTTTTTTTTTTTAACCATACAGAGGATATCACCTATATCCCCACTACTTGCTCAGTTTGAAAAATCACTGGAGCTTCACATTAATGTCTTCTCAGCAGAGCTTATCTGCTGAGGCTGTAAAGCACTGATCCAAAACCCACCTCCACCACTTTATTAAGCAATTACTTAGTGTCTCTTTCCTTCAGCTCCCAACCCTATTCCCATTTGGGAATAATCTACAACATCACCGTGAGGATGACATGAGATAATTCAGAACAGTGCCTGGCACACAGCTGTGGTTATTGAATAAATGGATGCAAAGTACATTGGCTTATACCAGGCTTGTAGCAAATTCTTATTTGTTTTTGTACTATTTTTATCATAACTTTATATTAGAGACTTTGCTCTTACTTGGGGATAGTGCCAAGCAAACCTTGTCTTGGGCAGTGACTTTGTTGTGCACATAAAAAAAAAAAAAAAAAATCCTAGAATCTCAAAGTGAGAAAGGGGAGAATGTCAAGTTCCCTAAAACTGATTTTCTTAAAATCAATTGGCATAATGATCAATTTACCTAATGACACATTCATCTAAAATGTTCATTTATCAAATATGCAACTTCTCATCTATACTAAAATAGCACTAGCTTAGAGGCATTTTTGTAAACTTTCATAGTGACTATTTTGTCAACCTTTGAGGATTTTCAAGGCATTTCACCCAATTAAATGTTTAAAGTATTATAAAGTAGAATTTAAAAGCCCACTGTGTCCTTAAAATGCTTAGAGTGGCATCTTATTATATAAGAAATGCTACATCTATGACAGAGCTTTGTTGGGAGTATAATCATTAGGCTAATGGGCATTTGGGGAGACTGGGCATTAGGAGAATTGGTTTTAGGTAAAGCACCCTCAGTCTCTCACTGGGCTGGGATGTGAGAACAATGGGACAGTTTGTACCTGAGTCACTTTGCTGACTTTTCTCTGAGACTAGGCTCAGCTCTGAAACCCCTGCTGTCAGATCTAGTCTGACAGCTTGCAACTTCCCTTCCATGACAAATTTTCAGACCTGGAGGCTGCTTGCCCACCTTGGTTGACTTGATGATGAAGTAGCCAATCTATATTCTGCACAGATTTGACACGGCCACAGAAATCTATTTTGCCCTATCTATGAACTCAAAATGGTACACATTAGTTAATATAACAACTTCTTTTCATTTAACTGTTTTGATAATATATATTTTACATTACCCATCTCCTCTAATAATAGGAAGTTTTATAATCAGTTCTTCAAAATGAGAAAGATAATTCAGATGTAGAGGTATGGTCAGTTTGCCTAGGAGAAGAAGTATGAGAGAACATTCAAAATGTATGGGGAACATGTACAATGGTTACACAAAGGAGTCTTAAGATACATGTGAACTCACAGTGCTTTTCCAAAAATGGCAGCCAACACACCAAACCTCTCTTTGAAATCAGTTTTACTTTCACTGATCCCAGCTCTCATATGAAGGAGTCAATTCTCTGATATTGCTACTTCATAAAATTCTTCTTCCATTGTACATGTACTGGAAAGGCAAGGAGTTTTCATTTTGATGCGAACGTTTACATTTTCCTGAATGCAAAGGAAG
This sequence comes from Cervus canadensis, assembly GCF_019320065.1. Lineage (NCBI taxonomy): Eukaryota > Metazoa > Chordata > Mammalia > Artiodactyla > Cervidae > Cervus > Cervus canadensis. The sequence goes on from NC_057404.1 coordinate 36,788,347, forward strand.
TTAAACAGCATGCTAGGTGCCCAGAGTTTGTTTAAAGTTCTGCTTGCCTGTATAATAACACGAGTGTGTCCATCCCATCCTGTAGTAACTGGTAGTGAGGAAACTGACATCTGCCAACCAGTAATGGTGGTCACACCTCACTGCTGCTCCGACTGCTCTCAGTCCGGCTCAGCCTGCCACCCTGAGCTCCAGCCAGCTGTCAGGATTGTCACAGCTGCCATCGTATTTACTGCCATAAGCTTTCTTGGCATTGTGGACCCAGACACTGCTGAGATGGCGCCTGTCATTGGCTGTAAAAGGCACAGGGACGAAAGACTCCGAGGAACCCTGGGAAGGTGCAACATGTTCAAACCACCTGACGGTGGAACCAGTTGGCACTGAATTCTCCAAGGTTGTTCTTTGTTGACTGATAAGATTGGACAAGGCACAGTAGGCCCCCAGAACTCCTATTCAGAGCTGTTTTAATTGAATGTGTCACTGACAAGGGACATCACTAGGACTGTGGCATCTATTCCAAATGAAACAATTGTTTTAAAGTAATTGGTCTGACAAGAAGGCTGGCAGCCATTGAGGATAAGATGCATGTGTTTCTACGAGAAGAGACAGAAAACATGCTCCCTGTAATTGCCAAGGCTAAGCTTTTAAACTTTTCCCCTTACTTCTCATGAAACAAGTCCTTTCAGACCTCTGATTTGAATAAATATTGAACAACTCGAGGAACACCGCTTTACTTTACTTGTTTTTTATACACATAAGAGGTGCATTCTCAGCTTGTTTAAACTATTCAGCCACAACAATATACAATGGATTTAATAGGGGAGAAAAGTGCAAAGAGTTAGCTTGTCTCTGAAATTCTTTGCAGATCTCTCTGTTAGCAGCTCTCTACACAAAGCCTGCAATTACGCATTGTAAGACAGAAGGTCAATTACATCAGCCAGTTAGCACGGATTGAGCCAAATTTTTCCCAGTATGTCCATGGTTCCTCAGGAGACTGGGTGAGTCTGCAAGAGCCAAAAGCATCTGGGCAAATGGTGTTTAACCATGTAACACACCTATGCCACAACAGAATATATAACATGTTAGAAAGAGAAGAAATTATATTGAAGGAGGAAACAGACAGAACAGACTCTATCTTGAAAGCAGGACTCCATCTTGCGCTGGACAGTGGACTTTGAACTATACGCCCAGTATCTATGGAAACGACATACCAACTAGAAAGCCAGACCCCTGGATGGAAGAGCCCCAGGGCTCACACCTAGACCCTCCGTTACCTAAAAGAATACCCTAATTATCTGTGTAACTGAATAGAATCATAAATTCTATTATGCTTATTGGGGTATGACCACAGGCCTATTGACAATTGTCCACTGTTAACTACCTAGGCTTAAGGCATATGAATCACAGGTTAACTTTGAATATATCTTTCTTTTCCTTTGTTCAGAATAGTTTCAGAGAATTTGGGGAGGTGGGTTTGGGCACATACACTTAGGGTATATAAGGTTTTCACAAAAACTGGTCGAGGTCCTTGGCTAACAGGAGACTCTGCCTTGGGCCCGCCGGTGTAATAAACTGCACTCCACTTTCTGCATTGTCCTTCTGAGTGAGTTTGTTTCCCAGAACACGTGGCTATAACAATATGCTCTAACCCAAAATCATTGCATGCACTTAGGCAAGATCATGCCCTATTATAAAGAAAACCAATGTTGCTATATTTTACAAAATATCTCACATATATGATCTCATTTGATGCTCAAAATATCTGAGGTAGGAATTATCTTTAGCCATTTTACATATAGGAAGAAAGAAGCCCATCTTTATGACTATGTGGTGGAGGTTAATATGAAAGCTGTATTTTTCACTCCAAGTCATCATTTTTCTAGCACACCACAATGACTGATTCTGTTTTCAGCCTGCTTTTATGTTTGCTATATTGAATATTCTCTTCTTATGAAATCACATCTGGTCTAAAATTTTAACTGAAATATGTAAACAAGGGAAGGAGAGAGAATTTGTTTGTCTTTCTCTAATACCTTCTTTTGTGAATCAGTTTCCACTATGAGTCACAAAGCATATAAATTTGCATGTTCTTAGTGATATTGCTTAGGCTTAAAATCCAGCTCTTGACATCTAATAGCTGTAGAAGTTTAGAAAATTTATTTATTTCTCTATGCTACAGTTTATTCATCTATAAAAAGAGCATTAACTCATCCTTTCATTCATTTTTAAAATTTATTCAGCAAGCATTATATACCCACAGAATGCAGGAAACTTATCCCAGGTCTTGGGGGGATATAACAGGGAACAAGCCAAAGAAAATCTCTGTTTATATTACCAGGGGAGATAGTCAGTTAATAAATAATAGGTTTATTCATTGGATAACAATACTCAATTACAAATGAATAAGGACAAAGTTGGTTGGAGGCTAGAGAGCGTCAGTAGAGGAAGAAAAGAGTGCTGTTTTAGATAGAATGGTCAGGAAAGACATCTTTTAAGAGATGATGTTTGAACAGAGAACTGTCTGTGGGAGGGTATTCTCTGAATACAATTCCAGGCAGAGAAAACAAGTACAAAAGCCCTGAAGCAGAACTTGCCTGTGTGTATTCACAGAAGAAAGACTATATGATGAGCAGCATGAGAGAGGTGGAGGGAAGGTAGACATGGAGGTCAGAGAAGTAACCAGTGATTCTCAGGTAGGGCCTCGATGACCTTCAGAAAGAGTTCTGATTTAGGTCTGGGGATCAGCTGATGTCTCTGAAGCCTGGGGAATGTCACCCCAAGTACTGTAGGATGAATAGAATTCAGGGAATCAGACAGGCAAACCAGTTAACAAGCTGTTTCAGTTAATACTGGGGAAAGATGATTGCAGACTGGACAAGGGCTGTGGCTATGGAAGTGGTAAGGAATGATTGTACTCTTTACTGATGAATTGGAGGAAGGATAGAAGGGAAATATTAATCAAGATTCAAGTTATTAGGTGAAAGGTAATCCCAGTTACTCAGCTGAGACACATTAGTGGTCAACAAGTTTGGGGGACATCCCTCCAGGATGTCTGGATCTAAGTGACCACACCATCATGGTTATCTAGGTCATTAAGGTCTTCTTTGTGTAGTTTATTTGTGTATTCTTTTCACCTCTTCTTAATCTCTTCTGCTTCTGTTAGATCCTTGCCATTTCTGTCTTAATCATGCCCATCCTTGCATGAAATGTTCCCTTGAAATCTACAATTTTCTTGAAGAGATCTCAAGTCTTTCCCATTCTATTGTTTTCCTCTGTTTCTTTGCATTGTTCATTTAACAAGGCCTTCTTATCTCTCCTTGCTGTTCTCTGAAACTCTGCATTCAGTTGGGTATAGTTTTTCCTTTCTCCCTTGCCTTTTGCTTCTGTTCTTTCTTCAGGTATTAATATTTGTAAAGTCTGCTCAGACAACCATTGTGTCTTCTTGAATTTCTTTTTTGGGGGGGATGGTTTCGGTCACTGCCTCCTGTGCAATGTTACAAACCTCCATTCATAGTTCTTCAGGCACTCTGTCTACCAGATCTAATCTCTTGAATCTATCCATCACCTCCACTGTATAATCATTAGGGATTTGACTTAGGTCATACCTGAATGGTCTATTGGTTTTCCATAATTTCTTCAATTTAAGCTGGAATTTTGCAATAAGAAGCTCACAATCTGAGTGACAGTCAGCTCCAGGTCTTGTTTTTGCTGACTGTAACCAGCTCCTCCATCTTCATCTTCAAAGAATATAATCAATCTGATTTCAGTATTGACTATTTGGTGATGTTCATGTGTAGACTGCTTGTATTGGAAAAGGGTGTTTGCTATGACCAGCATGTTCTCTTGACACAACTCTGTTAGCCTTTGCCTTGCTTCATTTTGTACTCCAAAGCCAAACTTACCTGTTACTCCAGATATCTCTCGATTTCCTACTTTTTCATTCCAAGTCCTATGATGAAAAGTGTTAGAAAAACGCCGCGAGAGGAAAAAAGCCGCCTCTAAGGACCGTTGGTGAAGGCCTTTATTGAGCGGTCCTCTCGGGCAGAACTCCCGGGGGTGGGTGAGTGAGGAGACAAAGGGAGTCTGCGAGGTATGAGGGGGTGGGGAGGGGCTTTATAGCCAGGGCCAGCGTCCAAGCCAGGTCTTTTCATATAAGGAAGAAAGCGCGGGCTACAGCGGCGGTCAGTGTCCGAGGGCTCCGGGTCGGTACCTGATTGGACCAGGCTGCAGGGGGTCGGTCCCCGGAAGTTTAGCCAGCCTCCGAATTTGCCTTGTGGCACTTTTCCGGGGCATGTCTCAACATACTCGACCTTTCAAAAAGGACATCATTTTATGGTGTTAGTTCTAGAATGTCTGAGAGTTCTTCATAGAACCAATCATCTTCAGCTTTGTCATCCATCAGTGGTTGGGACAAAGACTTTATGATGTTGAATAGCCTTAGAAAAAATTACTATGAACAAAGCTAGTGGAGATGATGGAATTCCAGTTGAGCTATTTCAAATCCTAAAAGATGATGCTGTTAAAGGGCTGCACTCAATATGTCAGCAAATTTGGAAAAGTCAGCAGTGGCCACAGGACTGAAAAAGGCCAGTTTTCATTCCAGTCCCAAAGAAGGGCAATGAGACAGAATGTTAAACTACCATACAGTGCCTTCCTACATTTCTCATGTTAGTAAGGTTATGCTCAAAATCCTTCAAGCTAGACTTCAGCAGTACATGAACTGAGAACTTCTGATGTACAAACTGGGTTTAGAAAAGGCAGAGAAACCAGGGATCAAATTGCCAACATTCATTAGATCATAGAGAAAGCAAGGGAATTCCAGGAAAAGATGTCTATTTCTGCTTCATTGACTACACAAAAGACTTTGACTGTGTGGATCACAACAAACTATGGAAAATTCTTAAAGAATAGCAGACCATCTTACCTGTCACCTGAGCAAATTGTATGTAGGTCAAGAAGCAACAGCTAGAACCTTAACGTGGAACAACTGACTGCTTCCAAATTGAGAAAGAAGTAAGACAAACCTGTATATTGTCACCCTGTTTATTTAACTTCTAAGAAGAGTACATCATGTGAAATGCTGGGCTTGGTGAATCACAAGCTAGAATCAAGATTGCCAGGAGAAATATCAACAACCTCAGATATACAGATGATACCACTCTAATGGCAGAAATGGAAGAGGAACTAAAGAGTCTCTTGATGAGGGTGAAGGAGAAGAGTGAAAAAGTTGGCTTAAAACTCAACATTCAAAAAACTAAGATTTTGGCATCTAGTCCCATGACTTCCTGGCAAATAGATGGGGAAATGATGGAAACAGTGACAGACTTTATTTTCTTGGGCTCCAAAATGACTGTAGATGGTGACTGCAGCCATGAAATTAAAAGATGCTTGAGGGAGGAGCTAAGATGGCGGAGGAATTGGACGGGGAGACCACTTTCTCCCCTACAAATTCATTGAAAGAACATTTGAACGCTGAGCTAACTTCACAAAACAACTTCTGACCGCTAGCAGAAGACATCAGGTGCCCAGAAAAGCAGTCCATCATCTTTGAAAGGAGGTAGGACAAAATGTAAAAGATAAAAAGAGAGACAAAAGAGCTAGGGACGGAGATCCGTCCCGGGAAGGGAGTCATAATAGAGGAAGTTTCCAAACACCAGGAAACCCTCTCATTGGCAGGCCTGGAGGAAGTTTTTGAATCTCGGAGGGCAACCTAACTGGGAGGAAAAATAAATAAAGCCCACAGATTACATGCCTAAAAGCAACTCCCAGCAGAAAAGTACCCCAGATGCCCGCATCCGCCACCAGCAAGTGGGGGCGGAATGGAGAGGAGCCGGCGGCATTGCTTAGGGTAAGGACTGGGCCCGAATGCCCTGAGGGCAATCGGAGGGAGCTAACGTGAGATAACAACTTAAACTGGGGGCTAGCAAGAGAGAGAGAGAAATTTAACCAGCCCAAACACACTGCCGGCCGTTCACAGAACAAAGGAAGAACTGAGCATTCCCAGAGAAGAGCTAGCCGGCGGTGGACCGGCCCATCCCCGCCGGAGGCAGGAGGCAGGGGGGAGGGGAAAGGGGCAAACTCGGCCCCAGAGACGGCATCCCCTACCAAACTGCAGACAGGCTCCCAGTTTCTAATCAAAGACTTCCTGAGATTCTGGATGGTCGACATCCTCCAGGAGGGTCACGGCTAGACACCAGCTCCTGAGAATAGACTCAAGGTGCATGCACCCGACTGGCGCGCGTGGAAACTGAGGCTGGGGCCGCGGAAGGGATGAGGCGCACTGCACCCGGAGAGAGTGAGCCTGTCAAGCTCCTGGCTGCCTGAGCTGCTCAGGCTGGGGAAGGCACAAAACGCAGGCCCATCCAAGTCTGTGCTTTTGTGGAATACCCAAAAACTGGAATGGCACGCCACGCAGGGCCCGCTCCATATAGAGCAGCTGGGAGCCTGAGCAGTGTAGACGGGGAGAGCACACACCCGTGAGCGGGGCAAACCCACTGTGGCCGGAACACTGTGAGTGCTCCCCACACACGCCAGTGACATTTGTCTGCAGTGCCTCCCTCCCCGCAGCGCGACTGAACAAGTGAACCTAACCAAGAGACCACCTCCGCCCGCCTGTGTCAGGGCGGAAATTAGACACTGAAGAGACAAACAATTAGACACTAGACACAATTAGAAATTAGACACTTCTGGCAAACAGAAGCCAAATAAACAAAGGGGACCGCTTCAGAAGGGACTGGTGCAACAGATTAAAATTCCTGTAGGTAACACCGACTACACTGGAAGGGGCCTATAGATACCGAGACGTGTAGCTGGAACGAGGAGCTATCTGAAACTGAACTGAACCCACACTGACCACAACAGCTCCATAGAAATTCCTAGATATATTTTTACCTTTTTTTTTAATTAAAAAAATTTTTTTTTGTTTTTTCTTTTATTTTCTTTTAAAATTCCCTATTACTCCACCATTACTCCTTAACTTTCATTTTCATTTTCATATATTTTTACTATTTTTTTAATTAGAAAATTTTTTCTTTTTTTATTTTTTCTCTTATTTTCTTTTAAAGTCCTCTATTACTCCTTAATTTTCATTTTCATTTCACTATAACCTTGCAAAAAAAAAAGAAGAGGTCCTATTTTAAACTGGATTTCATATATATATATATCTAAAATTTTTTGTGTTTTTGTTTTTAATATTGTATTTTTAAGAGTCTAAAATCTACTCTAGATTTTTAATCTTTGTTTTTCAGTATTTGATATCAATTTTGGACATTTAAGAATCCAATGTTCAGTACCCATTTTTACTCAGGAGTGTGTTGATTACTCTCTCCCACTTTTGACTCTCCGTTTTCTCCATCAGATCACCTCTATTTCCTCTCTCCCCCTTCTCTTCCCAATCCAATTCTGTGAATCTCTGTGGGTGTCTGGGCTACGGAGAACACTTAGGGAACAGAGAACTGCATAGAGCTGTCTCTCTCCTCTTGAGTCCCCCTTTTTCTCCTCCTGCTCATCTCTATCTCCCTCCTCCTCTCCTCTTCTTCATGTAACTCTGTGAACCTCTCTGGGTATCCCTCACGGTGGAGAATCTTTTCACCATTAACCTAGAAGTTTTATTATCAGTGCTGTATAGTTGGAGAAGTCTTGAGGCTACTGGAAGAATAAGACTGAAATCCAGAGGCAGGAGAATTAATCCCAAAACCTGAGAACACCAGAAAACTCCTGACTACAGGGAACATTAAGTAATGAGACCATCCAAAAGCCTCCATACCTACACTGAAACCAACCACCACCCAAGAGTCAATAAGTTCCAGAGCAAGACATACCATGCAAATTCTTCAGCCAACGCAGGAACATAGCCCTGAGCGTCAACATACAGGCTGCCTAACACATAGACCCTAGACCTAACACATAGTCACACCTAACACATAGACCCATCTCAAAACTCACTACTGGACACTCCATTGCACTCCAGAGAGAAGAAATCCAGTTCCATGCACCAGAACACCAACGCAAGCTTCCCTAACCAGGAAACCTTGACAAGCTAATCGTCCAACCCCACCCACTGGGTGAAACCTCCACAATAAAAAGGAACCACAGACCACCAGAATACAGAAAGCCCACTCCAGACACAGCAATCTAAAGAAGGTGAAAAGGCAGAGAAATACCCAACAGGTAAAGGAACATGAAAAATGCCCACCAAGTCAAACAAAAGAGGAGGAGATAGGGAACCTACCTGAAAAAGAATTTACAATAATGATAATAAAAATGATCCAAAATCTTGAAAACAAAATGGAGTTACAGATAAATAGCCTGGAGACAAAGATTGAGAAGATGCAAGAAATGTTTAATAAGGACCTAGAAGAAATATAAAAGATGCTTGCTCCTTGGAAGAAAAGCTATTACCAACCTATACAGCATATTAAAAAGCAGAGACATTACTTTACCAACAAAGGTCTGTCTAGTCGAAGCTATGGTTTTTCCAGTAGTCATGTACAGATGTGAGAGTTGGTCCCTAAAGAAGACTGAGTGCCAAAGAATTGAGGCTTTCAAATTGTGGTGAGGGAGAAGACTCTTGAGCATCCCTTGGGCTGAAAGGAGATCAGAACAGTCAATCCTAAAGGAAATCAGCACTAACTGTTCATTGAAAGGATGGATGCTAAAGCTGAAGCTCCAGTATTTTGGCTGCTTGATGGGAAGAGCCAACTCACTGGAAAAGATTCATGCTGGAAAAGATTGAAGACAAAAGGAGAAGGGGATGGCAAAGGATGGGGTAGTTGGATAGCATCACTGACCTATTGGACATGAATTTGAACAAACTCTGGGAGATTGTGGAGGACAGAAGAACCTGATGTGGTGCAGCCCATGTAGTTGCAAACAGTAGGGCATGACTTAGAGAATGAACAACAACAATTGCTATGATCATTACCATCCTCATTATTAGTAGTAGTAAATTAAGCAAGTCCTGTAAATCTTATTTCCTAAAAATCTTTCAGATACATACTTTCCTCTCTATACTTACTATTATGCCTTGATCCAATACCTCATAATCATCTTACACTTGGATTCTTGCAATGGCCACCTGAATTTCCTGCCTCTAGACTAGACTATATTTAATCTGCTTTCTTTAGTGCAGGCAGAGTAATCTGATCATGTTTCTTCCCAGGTTCAACACTTCAGTGGTTCTCTATGTCCAATAGAACAAAGCTATAACTAATGATTTGCCTCTCTTCACCTTCTCAGCACTACCCTCCTGTTTTTTTTTTCAGGCTCCAATAATAAAAAAATACCTATAGTTACCCTAACATTATAGATGTTGCATGCATTCCTGCCTTTGCCCATGTTATTTATCTTGCTTCGTATACTCTTTCAGTCTCAGTATATCTTGCAAAATGTTATTCTTTGTTTAAATTAGAAATCACCTTTTCTGTTGTAGTATTTTATAAATATTCCTAGGAAGAGTATGTTATCATGTCTTATACACAGTTCTATTACTAAAATAGTACATGTCTTTCTTATATTCAGAAAGCTTTAACATTATGTTTGTCTCTTCTTCACAATTGTGATATCCTTGATGGCAAGGATATGTCTTTTTACCTATGAATGAGTATACGTGCACTATTAGTGGCACATATGTGTTCACCTTTATTTTTGTACCCTAACTTGAATGGTTTGTAAGAACAGGGTTTTATTCATCACTCCTGGGTTTAGATGTCAGAGATGAAGAATGGAACTTTAGTGGACATTCTAGACTTTGCTGCCTAAGATCATAGCTTCTTAAGACAGGTTTTGGGGTTTTAACCAGATTTTATTATGGATATTCCAATGATATACTGGCTATTAACACTAGTGAGTTATGCTAAATTTGAAAACCACTATAAAGACGAAATAAAAGTGATGATGGAAATAACACTATTTTCTTTGCTTCAAGTAATTAATACATTGCATCATGCCTTTCTAATGTCTTACGTATTCATCCTTTTCTTTCATCACTACCTTAAAATATTCATATCAAAATTCTCTTTTAGATATTTTTAAAATCATCTCTGCCTTGGAGCTTTTATATTTCTGCTATCTTAAGTATTGTTTCTTATTTGCTGAGACTGTACATCTAATATATACCCTTTATGAGTTACCTCTGTCTTGGTATTTTTATTGTTTGTTGTGGTTTAGATTGATACCTCCCTTCCCTGAAGTTACAACATTGTACAATCTTCATTGGTTTCCAGATATGCATGGTTTTGTATTATTTTGGTACTATTTCATTTGTACATTTGTTCTTTCTCCAAATAGACTTTAATGCCCGTTATAGAAAATAACTGTCACATATTCTTTTTGCATCTCTCAAAGCCCATGGTACCATTTTGACCTCAGTACAGGTGTTCAATAATAGATGTTGAAATGAAAAGAGAAATGTGTAAGATGTGATGATCAAACCCATAATTATAATCATTTCAAGCTTACATTCATGGATATGTGCATGATCTCAGACAGAATGTCTTTTTGAGGATCTCAAGGCAAAGATAATAAATACTTTATTTCCTTTCACCTACAATCATATCTAGGAAAATGAACTAAATTGAAAATATGATCATCAGTCTTTTTTTCTAGTTAGAAATGGAGTCTCTAGTTAGAAAAGAGAAACAGAACTCATTCTCCCTTCAATTTTATAAGTATAATAAATTCCCAGGTGGTATTTTATCATGCAGAAACGATCTTCCAATTTTCATTTTTCAAGGAAGTGGGGCCTATCTGAAAATAGTTGGCTAAAGTTTTATTTGTTTATGTGCTTCAGAGGCCAGCATTTTGAGGGCCAAACAAAATGGACATGAAGGCTGGAGGCCTTGTAGACCCAGATTATACCACCTCTGTTCTCCAAGAACTACAAGATAAACAGATAATTGAATATACCATGATTAAGAGCTTTGAAGGACCCAGGAAAATGATGTTATCATGGTAAATCCAGTGTATTATTTGACTGCATTCCATCCTTGGTTTTCACTACTGAAATACAAAGTTTTGGGGGAAGAGAGGGGAGATTTAAAAGCACTTCTGCCATCTGACACATACTAAAACATGAAATAAGGGAACATACACTTTTTTATAGCACACAGTTTAAGGACTGTTTATATTTCCCATGTAATATCTAGTGTAAAATTTCCTCATTAGACTTTTTCACACTGGTTGACTGGCCCCCTCTCCATTACTTCTTTGTCAAAGAAGTTTCAAAAATAAAAGCCCAGTTCATTTCAGTCACTCAATCATGTCTGACTCTTTGTGACCTCATGGACTGCAGCACACCAGACTTCCCTGTCCATCACCAACTCCTGGAGCTTACTCTAACTTATGTCCATAGAGTTGGTGATGCCATCCAACCATCTCATCCTCTGTCATCCCCTTCTCCTCCTGCCTTCAATCTTTCTCAGCATCAGGGTCTTTTCCAATGAGTCAATTCTTCATATCAGGTGGCCAAAGTATTGGAGTTTCAGCTTCAGCATCAGTCCTTCCAGTGAATATTCAGGACTGATTTCCTTTAGGATGGACTGGCTGGATCTTCTTACAGTCCAAGGGACACTCAAGAGTCTTCTCCAACACCACAGTTCAAAAGCATCTGTTCTTTGATGCTCAGCTTTCTTTATAGTCCAACTCTCACATCCATACGTGACTACTGGAAAAACCATCGCTTTGACTAGACGGACCTTTTTTGGCCAAGTAATGTGTCTGCTTTTTTAATATGCTGTCTAGTTTGGTCATAACTTTTCTTCCAAGGAGCAAGCATGTTTTAATTTCATGGCTGCAGTCACCATCTGCAGTGATTTTGGAGCCCCACCCCCCAAAAAAAAAGGGCATTTTAAATGAATTAAAAACTCTCACAGCTCTTCCAACCAACCTGGGAAGACATACAGCAAATTTTACACACTTTCGTGTTGTTTTTCTTAGAATAATTGTTGGCAAGTGGTCAGCCTGTCATGACAAGAGTCCAATTAAAATTATATATCTTTGCAAGTTTTCTTTTCTCTGATGTCAATAATGGGATCCTTTATATAGCCCTTCAATATCCACTCCTGGGTATTTTAATTTCCTGACAAATCTATCATCTGAAATTTGCCATCAGGACTAGTCAGTCTCTGGGCAGTGATAAAATAGAACAGATCCTGGTACTTCCCTTAGCATTGTAACAAAGAGACAATCTTTATGACATTACTGTGGTTTGTATTCTTTTAATCTTGCCTGTGTCTGTATGTCAGAGTACTATAGGAATGAAATTCAGTCAGGGATTTGATAGAATTAAGAAGGAATATATAAATAGATGACATTTTAGACTAACATTTCCAAATCTTCAGGATCTCCCTGGTCTCTCAGATTCCTATTATGTTATAATAAATTTCCTATACATTGTTAGACTATGTAAACAGTAAAATTTTTCTTCACTCACACAGAAAAGTAATTAATCTCCACAATTTCCTGGAGAGTATATTGAGAATGGACACAGATATTTTGAAATAGAAAAATTACTAACAGAGGTCAAAGCCACAAATTTAAACAGTTAAGAATATATTGTTTTTGAAATGTTTATCTAATTAAACAAAATATAATATGTTCTCCTGGAGTGTACAGAAATACTTAGGATCTGGGGCTGGGGGTGGGGGGGAGAGTTTCTTATTTTTGAATTGTTAACTGTTTTTTACTTAACAAATCAAAGTAGAGGCCAGTGAATTTGTTTATTAAAAAAACTAAACTGGTTTAATAGCAGCAATGATTACAGCTTATTTGGGGCAGCTATTGAGTTTGCTTTTCAGTAGCTGTAAGTTGCTATGGAAGAGATTAGCTGATAAATGGGATGGCTCAAATGAGAGAACTGCTGAGACATCAGCAACACAGAGTGGTGGATGTGCTACTGTCAGAACTGTGGAATTATGCCCTTCCCAAATGTTTATGTTGAAGTTCTAACACCCAGTCACCTTAGAACGTGACTGTGTTTGGAGATGGGATCTTTAAAGAGGCGATTATGTTAAAATGAAACTCTTAGGGTAGGCCCTAATCCAAGCTGACTTGTGTCTTTCTAAAAAGAGGAAATTAGGATACAAAGAGAGATGCCAGGGATACTGTGCACAGAGGAAAGAACATAGGAGGTCACAGCAATAAGGCAGGCATGTGTAAGCCAAGAGAGGCATCAGAAGAAACCAAACCCTTCAATACCTAACCTCGGACGTCTAGCCTCCAGAACAATGAAAAAATGAATTTCTGTTGTTTAGGTCCCCTCTTTCTGTGGTATTTTGTCACGGCAGCCCTAGCTAACTAATACATTAGGGAAGGCCAAGACCCATTAGAAGTAAATGCAATGGCATCCAGAATGGAACTGAGGGAACAATGTCTGTTGCAGAAGTTTCCCCTACCCCACACATTTACCCAAATGGAGCACAAGAGAGCCAGTTTGCATTTGAAGCCCCGTACCTGGTGAGCATAAGCTTAGTCACAGTTACATACCAAGCATATCAGTCTGCATTCTGGGACATAGCAGTAAAGGAGGATTCAGTAATAATTCAGTTCTGAAATGGGGCAGAGTGATGTTTCGTTCTACGTCCAGCAGTTTGTCCATACAAAGGAGGATCTTCTAGTAAGAGCCAGAGGTGAACTAAGCAGGATTTAGCTCTAGGGTAAGAGGATTGGCCCCCTGATGTGAACAGCTGTCTGATTGGAAAAGACCCTAATGCTGGGAGAGATTGAGGGCAGGAGGAGAAGGAGGCAACAGAGCTTGAGATGGTTAGATGGCATTGTCGACTCAATGGACATGAGTTTGAGCAAACTCTGGGATATGGTGGACAGGGAGGCCTGGTGTGCTGCAGTCTGTGGGTCACAAAGACACAAAGACACGACTGAATAACTAAACAACAAGAGGACTGGCAGGAATTAGTGAAGTCCTAGGACCCTTAGGTACTGGATTAGTTGTAGAGGAGGGCCACAATCGTTGATTACCAGGTAGAGTAGAATGGAGAACAGTGAGGCCAAGTGTCACAAGAAGATAGGACATGTTATAACCCAGAGGCTCAGTGAGCCCTGGCTTTCTTCCACGTTACCATTCTCCTTACAGGTACACCAGGTCTTTTCTCTTGATGGCCACAGACATGATGTGGGGACAGTGGAGCATTGGGATAGGGGTAATGAGGGTTCACTTGAGTGTATATAGATTTATGCAAGGATCTGCTCATCATGGTTTGGTAAGAAGATTCTAGGTCTGGGGGAACTTGACTTAATAAGTTAATCATTTATTTATTCAGACACTCACTTAAATGCCACCATTTATGGAAAAACCACAATAGCTGAGGGTTCTTTCTGCCATAGTTAATTCAGCAACTGATATTGAAGATGGGCTGAAAGGGAAGGTAGTTTAGAGAGGGAGGTAGAACTTGAGTTTAGTGAGATACAGAGGGAGAGGTAGAGAGATAAAGGTAATTATTAGGTAATCTACAAATTAGCAAATATTTGCAATTATATAATGTGCCTAGTGTTACACAAGATTCATTATAGAATTCACAAGTCATTTAAAACATGTTTTAAAGAATGATTTTTAAAGAATGAATTTTAAAGAATTATTCTTACTTAGCAGAAAAATGCATTTACAGGGAAATATAAACTATATGACTTAGTGGGATAAGGAGCATAAATAGTCTTGTAGACAAAGGGCAGGGGAACATCAATGTGGATTGAGACTTTGTGCATTGTAAATGGGGTATGGTATGGATTGGCACTGAACAAAAGGCGAGCATTGAAGGCAGATACACTTAGCAGAGGTTTTGAACTAAGAGATTAGTAAGGCACATTTTTTTAAAACAGAAAACATATTGGTCCTTCTGGAGGGACATACATATTTTAAGAGTGAAGGGCATTTGAAGGTGTTGATTTCCCCAGGAAGGAGACTCTGAGATGGAGAGTGATCAGGGGGTGCTTGCAGGATCAACAGCCAAGGGAGGGCCTGGGTTTGGGGGCTGTCTCAGCGAAGGCCTCAGCTAGCCAAGGTGGGGAGCTCTGAAGCTGAGACGACCCTCAGAGTTGCAATGAAGAGGGCTGAGTCTTTGTAGTCTCATACTGACCTGTCAACTGAATGCAGACTTTCCCAGGAAGGAGTGTTTATTTTGGACAAAGCAGATCTCTCCAGCTGTGGGCAGTTCCCAGGGGGCCCAGATAGCCAGAAGGATGAGCTGATGGCTGGGAGAGTTAGTCTTTGAGTTCTGAAAGGAAATATGTGCCTGTTAGGTACAAGTGTATGTATAAATTTTTGCAGCAAATCATCTAGGATGCTGCTATACCTATTTTCCTTAGGAAAACTTAGGAGAAGGGTTAATGGGTCAAACTACAGCCCCACTGGTACAGCTGGTTTCAGGATCACAAATTATGCACAAGTCTTCCTTCTATGCCATTGTCAGTTCAGTTCACTCGCTCAGTCGTGTCCCACTCTTTGTGACCCCGTGGACTGCAGCACACTAGGCTTCCCTGTCCTTCACCAACCCTATATACTACAGAGTGTACAATGTATACTATTGATACATTCTAGTTTTTTCTATCCTCAGCTGATTCTCTTTGTCTAGATGGCTTACTAGGTGATGTGACTGTGACACTCATTCCTGTGGGATCTGAGCTTGCCCTTTTTAGGCTGTTTTTCTACATCAGTCCATTTACTGTCAAAGTTGAGCAAGGAAATAGCAAAAGGTACTGAAGTGAATCAGCTGGTGCCAAACATTTTCCTCCCTGTCCCCCTTGTGTAACATCAGGCTGATAATCCAGGTCAGTTATCCTTGCTGGGACGGTGAGTCCTCCTGTTGTCCTCTTTTCTCATGCCATAAGGAGCCTGAAGTTCTCAGGAGAAGTCATAACTTACAGAAATTATTGGAACTTCATGTTTGTGTCCAGATGGAGACATCCCTGTTTTGGAAATCAGAATCTTTAACTGAATCACTTTGTTGCACACCTGAAACTAACACAACATTAAGAATCAAATATACTCCAATATAAAATAAAATTTTAAAAATCTCTGCCATAAAAAAAATAAAAATAAACATCTCTGCCATGACTATTACTAAAGAATCTTCATTCTGTTTTCTAATTATCAAGCAGTGTTTGGTCCCATCACATTCACTAAAGGATGTTCTAAAAGCTTCATCTTAGGAACATGGAAATTGAACCTCAAAAGGTGTACTGTGATATAGCAGAGAATAATGAGAAAAAAATTTGGTAGTATATGGTACATATTAATGACATAAAATGGTAAGTTAGTGGTTAGTCTATATATTAGGATAACAACATAGAATTAAAATACAGAAAATTAATGGCATGAAAGATGTGAGGGAAGAAAAGCAGAGTTAAGCATTCCAAGTTCCTAAAATTTTTCAGGAGTAGAGTTGAGATGTGGCTTCACCTTTGTTACATATGGAAACTGAAATGTGAGTATGCACTAAAAAAATAGACAATGTATAATTTGCAATCCAAATGAGAAATAAAATCAATAAATGAAAGAGAAGAAACCTTGCTTGCAAGGAAAAAGAGGAGTAAGAAAGCTGGGTAATAAGAAAGTACAAAATAAAATCGAATAAAAAATGTAAATATGTTGATAATCACAGTAAATATAAAGGAATTAAATTTATCAGTTGCAATTCAAATATTTACATTTTTCAATAGTCCAGCTGTTTTTTTTTAAGTAAGAGGCACACTTATAGCATAATAATAAAGTAAGTTAAAAAAAAAACCAGAATGTTAAAGTGCAGTAGGTATATATAGCATCCATCCATGTCCTATCTTTTTGTCTTCTCACCTGACCTGCCTCCTGAGATATCTGTATGCAGGTCAAGAAGCAACAGTTAGAACTGGACATGGAACAACAGACTGGTTCCAAATCGGTAAAGGAGTACATCAAGGTTGTACATTGTCACTCTGCTTGTTTAACTTTTATGCAAAGTATGTCATGAGAAATGCTGGGCTGGATGAAGCACAAGCTGGACTCAAGATCACCGGGAGAAAATCAATAACCTTGGATATGCAGATGACACCACCCTTAAGGCAGAAAGTGAAGAAAAACTAAAGAGCCTCTTGACGAAAGTAAGAGGAGAGTGAAAAAGTTGGCTTAAAACTCAACATTCAGAAAACTAAGATCATGGCATCCAGTCCCATCATTTCATGGCAAATAGATGGGGAAACAATGGAAACAGTGACAGACTTTACCAACAAAGGTCCATCTAGTCAAAGGTGTGGTTTTTCCAGTAGTCATGTACGGATGTTAGAGTTGGACCATAAAGAAAGCTGAGCACTGAAGAATTGATGCTTTTGAAACTTGGTGTTGGAGAAGACTCTTGAGAGTCCCTTGGACTGCAAGGAGATCCAACCAGTCCATCCTAAAGGAAATCAGTCCTGAATATTCACTGGAAGGACTGATGCTGAAGCTGAAATTCCAATACTTTGGCCACCTGATGTGAAGAACTGACTCATTGGAAAAGACCCTGGTGCTGGGAGAGATTGAAGGCAGGAGCAGAAGGGGGAAGACAGAGGATGAGATGGTTGGACGGCATCAGCGACTATATGGACATGAGTTTCAGTAAGCTCCAGGAGTTGGTGATGGACAGGGAAGCCTGGCGTGCTGCAGTCCATGGGATTGCAAAGAGTTGGATATAACTGAACGACTGAACTGAACTGATATACCCTCCAGAATGCAGTTGGTAAGGCAATATGAATGTCAAATAAATGATACTCTAATTTAGTGATGAACAATTTATTAGGAATACAATGCTTTCAACATATGAAATACTGACTAATTTGCCATATATAATATGTTATAAATCTATATATGTATACATCTAATATTAATTGATTCATCAAAAATAATATATATTAATTCAAAATATGCATTCATTTGTTGGGTCATGGAGAAAGCAAGGGAATTCCAGAAAAACATCAACTTCTGCTTCATTGAATACACTAAATCCTTTGTGTGGATCACAACAAACTGTGGGAAATTCTTAAAGAGATGGGAACATTAGACCACCTTACCTGCCTCCTGAGAAACCTGTACGCAAGTCAGGAGGCAACAGTTAGAACTGGACAAGGAACAAATTGGGTAAGGAGTGTCAAGGCTATACATTTTTACCCTGCTTACTTAAATTATATGCAGATTATACCACTCTAATGCCAGAAAATGAAGAGGAACTAAAGACCCTCTTGATGAAGATAAAAGAGGAGAAAGAAAAAACTGACTTAAAATTCAGCATTCAAAAAACTAAGATCATGGCATCTGGTCCCATCACTTCATGGCAAATAGTAGGGTAAAAAGTGGAAGCAGTGACAGATTTTATCTTCTTGGGCTCCAAAATCAGTGCAGACAGTGACTGCAGCCATGAAATTAAAAGACACTTGCTCCTTGAAAGGAAAGCTGTGACAAACCTAGACAGCGTATTAAAAATCAGACATCACTTTGCTTACAAAGGTCCATATAGTCAAAGCTATGGTTTTTCCAGTAGTCATATACGGATGTGAGAATAGGACCATAAAGAAAGTTGAGCACCACAGAATTGATGCTTTCAAATTGTGGTGCTGGAGAAGACTCTTAGGCTGCAAGGAAATCAATCCAGTATATTCTAAAGGATATCAACCCCAGATTATCCATTAGAAGGACAGATGTTGAAGCTGTAGCTCTGATACTTTGGCCACTTTATACAAAGAGCCGACTCATTGGAAAAGACTCTGATCCTGGGAAAGATTGAGGGCAAAAGGAGAAGGTGGTGGCAGAGGATGAGATGGTTGGATAGAGTCACTGACTCAATGGACATGAATTTCAACAAAAACTGGGAGGTAGTGAAGGACAGAAGAGCCTGTTATGCTGCAGTCCATCAGGTCACAGAGTTGGACACAACTTAGTAACTGAACAACAAATGCATCTAGTATTATCCCAAAATATGGAAAACAAAAGTAAACAGATTTATATGGAATCAACATATCAATATTTATAATGCGTACAAAATAATGAAGAATTTTTGTTTGAGCTCTTGATGTTAAATTCTTATTTCTCCTTTTTCTAATTACCTTATGTTGTACAACAGAAACCTCAAATCTTAGCATCTTAAAACATTTATTTTGCTCTTAAATCTGCAATTTGAGCAGGGCTTCCCAGGTGGCACTAGTGGTGAAGACCCTTCTGCAAGTGCAGGAGACACAAGAGATGTGAGTTTGATCCCTGGGTTGGCAAGATCCACTGGAGGAGGACATGACAACCCACTCCAGAATTCTTGACTAGAGAATCCCATGGATAGATGGAACCTGGCAGGCTACAGTCCATAGTGTTGCAAAGAGCTGGACACGTCTGAAGCAACTTAGCACATCAGGGATAATTTATCTTTGCTGTACTCAGCATCATTTGAAGTGCCTTCAAGGCTGGAAACTGTAATCATCTCAAGGCTTGGTCAGTCACATGTCTAGAAGCTGATGTTATTCATTTGATATCTTAACTATAATACTGATCAGAACACTTATACGTGACTACTACACATGGCCTGAAATTCTTCAAGACACAGTGGCCGGATTCTAAGGGTGAGCATTTGAGAGAAAGCTGGGGTAGGGGTTGAGCCAGGCAGAAGCTACGTTACCTTTTACGGCTTGTCCTTGAAAAGTAATGCATCGTCACTTCTACTTTATTCTACTTATTTGGCAAAAAAAGGAGGATAATCATCAATCTGACAAATAATTACTTGAACTTAACTACCTTGTGTCCTTATCTTACTTTAACATAAGTATCTTAGATAACCAAAAGATTTCATTGTCATCTTTACTGAGTTCCCTTTTATTATAAAAGGTAAATCAATTTTTGAACTATAAGACTTGTTAAACCACCTATAACTTATTATCTAAAGTAATTACCTATTATGAAAAGCAGTACTTTCTTTATTGATAGGTGGAAGAAGTTGAAAAATTGCAACTAGAAACATACAAGGGCTATTTTATAATTGCTTTTCATGGAGTTTTCTCTGGCTGTTAAAAACCTCAGACAAGTAAACAACTGGGTCAGATTTTGAGATATACTACAAAAAACTTAACATGTTTAAAGTTCAGTGAGGGAATAAGCTCTTAGTCTCAAAGCCACATTTTTCTTAGTAAATGGGGAAAATATAAACATAGAATTATATTGAGGCTTTAGTAGAACTCACCTGAAAAAGTAAGGGGTTTTTTGATTTGTTTTTTCCTGCCTTTTGCCTTGCTTGCCTTCCGCCAAGTGATAGCAGCCATAGGTAATCACACCCATATTTTAATTCATTTTAGGTCGTGATCCTAATGATAGTGACATTTGTTGACATTTATGTTTGCTCCGTAGTATCCATTGCAGTGTCCTCATGCTTAAAAATAATCACAATTATTTACAAAAAATATCATATTGGAAAACAACGTAAAAAATAGTAAGGTTACAAAAGATGTCAATAGCACAACTAAGCAAGCTTCCACCAAAGGATATATACAGTACATATCTATTTTCCCTATTAATGATTTGATAAATTTATTATAAGCACATAGAAAATTTATAAAAACTAGTATTAGGTCATAAACTAACACACTATGCTATTATACTTTAATGCATGTTTCCAATAAACTTTTTTCCAAAGTTCTTTATAGTTTTTCGTTGCTATTGTAGGTGACTTATTAATATAAGTTTCATTTTATAGCTGTTGTTAGGAGCTTCCCAGGTGATGCTTGTGATAAAGAATCAACTTGCCAACGCAGGAGATGCAGGAGACGCAGGTTTGATCCTTGGACCAGGAAGACTCCCTGGAGTAGAAATGGCAACACACTCCAGTATTCTTGCCTGGAAAACATGGACAGAGGAGCCTGGCAGGCTACGGTCCATGGGGTAACAAAGAGTCGGACACAACTGGGAGACTGAGCACATAACTGTTGTTGGACTGTACTTTTAGATATTAGCTTCTAAACACTCTTATCAATTATGATTATATATTTTTAGCTTCTCTCTGGATTCTATGTGCACTCAGACTTTGTGGATTTCTGGAAAAAGAAAGTAGGGGCATGAGGCTTATTGGAACCAGCTGTGACTTTCTTAGTGGAGAGTGACTGCACAGTTCTGGAGTTCTTGTTGCAAATGCTCAGCATGGTGATGCAGCTTTGAAGCCGTCTCCCTGGCCCTTTCCTGTCGTACTCATAGCACGGCATTAGCTCCAGCCTCACACTCCAGTTTTCACCATTCTAAATACATTCAGTAGGATGGCAGTAGGGTTATGAATAGCTCTTGAAAGCAAGGATTGTTGTTATGTGGAAAACCTCTTTTAGACAGGAAAAAATCAACTCTTATCCACTTAGCTAATTGACATTAATGAATTGCTTTTTAATTCACTCACTCTTAAATTTAATAGCCACTTCACTGACACATTTGTTTAACATTTTTCTCTTGTTGCTTATATTTACTGTCCTTAGTATCTGAGGATTTTATCCAGGGATTACACTGAATATTCCCAAATAAGCAAAAGCCTTCTTATATGGAATTAGATTGTTTAATGACTATGGAATAAAGACTTTCTAGGAATGAAACATTAAGTATGGACAGACCTAGGTATAACAGGATGATAAAAGACTATAAAGTCACCCATCATGAACACAATATAGATGTAGAGTCTGGAGTGGATGGTATGTGGAAGAATAATAACAAGGAAATACACTCACGAAAACATTGCCTGAGAATAGATATTGATTTGAACTCTGAGCATACTAACACTTAAGTATCACATTCATCAATTTTATTTTAAGCAATAAGCTGCATTTTCTGTGTATTCATAGAATGATTACCAAAATATTTTGTTAACATGTATAATATTATTTCAAAAATGTCATTTTTAAATTTAAAACATGAAGCCCAAAGGAAGTGCTGTGGCACACAATTTTGTTTTGGAAGTCATGAGAGGTCTGAATGCCAGACACAGGTCTAGTGAGTTTTAGGGAAAATATAGGTCTATCTAGTTAGATAGTAGTTAGATAGTTAAATGCTAGTTAGATAAGTGTCCTCAAATAAATACATGGATCTGTGCCTTAGTTCTTTCATCTATAAAGTGACTCTCATAAACTTAATGTAATTCTCAATAATACTATCCAGTTAGTGATTTGGGGGTATTTCTAGAAGAAATTATATATCCATTCATTTATCAGAACCTTTTTGAATGCTAATAATATACCACTCCTCAGAGCAAAAACGACAAAGTCTCAGCTTCATGAAGCTCATGTTTTATTAAGGGTAAACTGATAAATATATAACATTCCAGGTACCAACAAGTGTTTAAAATACACACACACACATGAAAATTTAAGCACTAGGGTCTGGGGTTCTGTTCTACCAAGGGTGAACAAGAAGCCAGCTGAGCAGAGTTCTGAATGAAGCAGATCAGTGATTGAGCTGGTTAGTATGGCAGAGAGTGATCCAAGCCAAACAATAGGCCAGGACAAGAGTTCCAAGACAGAAGCACGAACGGCATGTGCAGGGGACAGCAAGAAAAGCAGTGTGGTTAAGAAACGTAAATGCAGGAAAGAGAGGTAATGGGTCCATAACTCATAGGATTTTACTCTGAATCGCATTGCAAGCCAAGAGGAATTCTTAGAAGGAGAGTAACATGGTCTTATTGAGTATTAGCAGGATCACTCAGGCTGCTCTTTGACTTGGGATTGGGACTGGGAGGATGCAAGGAAACTGTCTTATTGTTGTAGCTTAGGCGAGCGATGCCATGTAGGGCCACCAAAGATGGACAGGTCATAAAGTGGAGAGTTCTGACAAAACGTGATCCACTAGAGGAGGGAATGGCAAACCACCCGAGGATACTTGCCTTGAGAACCTCATGAGCTGTATAAAAAGACAATAAATATGACACTGAAAGATGAGTCTCCCAGGTTGGAAGGTGTCCAATATGCTACTGGTGAAGAGTGGCGGACAACTACTAATATCTCCAGAAAGAATGAAGTGGCTGGGTCAAAGCGGAATCAATGCTCAGTTGTGAATGTCTTTGGTGACAAAAGTAAAATCTGATGCTGCAAAGAACTGTATTGCATAGAAACCTGGAATGTTATATCCATGAATCAAGGTAAATTGTACACGGTAAGCAGGAGATAGTAAGAATAAACATTGACATCTTAGGAATCAGTGAACTAAAATGGATGGGAATAAGTGAATGTAATTCAGATGGCCATTATGTCTACTACTGTGGGCAAGAATCCCTTAGATAAATGGAGTAGTCCTCATCATCAACAAATGAGTCCAAAATGCAATATTTGGGTGCAACCTCAAAAACAATGAAATGGCAACCCACTCTAGTATTCTTACTTGGAGAATCCCATGGACAGAGGAGCCTGGTGGGCTATAGTCCACGGGGTCACAAGAGTCGGACATGACTGAGCAACTTAACTTTAACTAACTTTCAAAAACAACAGAATGATCTCGGTTCATTACCATGGCAAGCCATTCAACTTTACAGTAATTCAAGTCTATGCCCCTACCACCAGTGCCAAAGCTGAAGTTGGTTTTTTGTTCTATGAAGACCTAGAAGACCTTCTTGAACTAATGCCAGAAAAAAGACATCCTTTTCATCATTGGGGATTGGAATGCAAAAGTAGGAAGTCAAGAGATACCTGGAGTAACAGGCAAGATTGGCCTTGGAGTACAAAGGAAGCAGGGCAAAGGTTAACTGAATTCTGCCAAGAGAATGCACTGATCATAGCAAATGCCCTTTTCAACAACACAAGAGATGACTTTACACATGGACATTACCAAATGGTCAATATCAATGTCAAATTGATTACATTCTTTGTAGCTGAAAATGCAGAAGCTGTATACAGTCAGCAAAAAACAAACAATAACAACAAAAAAGACCTAGAGCTGACTGTGGCATAGAAAGGGAGAAAACCACTAGACCAGACAGGTATGGCTTAAATCAAATCCCCTATGAATATACAGTGGAGGTGATGAATAGATTCAAGGGATTAGACCTAGTAAACAGTGTGCCTGAAGAACTATGGACAGAGGTCTGTAATATTGCTCAAGAGGCAACGATAAAAACCATGCCAAAGAAAAAGAAAAGCCATAAGGTGAAGTGGTTATCTAAGGAGGCTTTACAAATAGCTGAAAAAATAAGAGAAGCAGAAAGCAAGAGAGAAAGGGAAGGGTACACCCAACTAAATGCAGAATTCCAAAGAATAGCAAGGAGAGACAAGAAGGCCTTCTTCAGTGAACAATGCAAAGAAATAGAGGAAAACAACAGAAGGGAACAGACTAGAGATCTCTTCAGGAAAACTGGAAATATCAAGGGAACATTTTGCCCAGAGATGGACATAGAATAAAGGACAGAAATTGTAGGGACCTAGTAGAAGCTGAAGAGATCAAGAGATGGAAAGAATACATGGAAGAACTGTACAAAAAAGATCTTAATGAACCAGAGGACCACAGTGATGTGCTCAGTCACCCAGAACCAGACATTCTGGAACGTGAAGTCAGGAGGGCCTGAGAAAGCACTGCTGTCAGTAAAGCTAATGGATGTGATGGAATTCCAGTAAAGCTATTCAAAACCCTAAAAGTCGATGCTATCAGAATGTTGCACTCAATATGTCAGCAAATCTGGAAGGTCCAGCAGTAGCCACAGGACTGGAAAAGGTCAATCTTCATCCCAGTTCTCAAGAAGGGTAGTATTAAAGAATGTTCAAACCATCAGACGGTTGCACTCATCTTCCATACTAGTAAGGTCGTGCTTAAAATCTTGCATGCTAGGCTTCAGCCTTATGTAAACCAAGAACTTCCAGATGAACAAGTTGGGTTTAGAAAAGGCAGAGGAACCAGAGATTAAATTGCAAACATTTGTTTGATCATAGAGAAAGCAAGGGAATTCCAGAAAAACATCTACCTCTGTTTCATTGACTATGCTAAAGCCTTTGACTGTGTGGATCCTAACAAACAGTGGAAAGCTCTTAAAGACATTGGAGTACTAGACCATCTTACCTGTCTCCTGAGAAACCTGTATTTAGGTCAAGAAGCAACAGTTAGAACCCTGTACAGAACAACTGCTTGGTTCAGGATTGAGAAAGTACAACAGGGCTGTCTGTTGTCATCCTGTTTGTTTAATTTATACCCCAAGCACATCTTGAAAAATGATGGGCAGGATGAGTTACAAGCTGGAATCAAGATAGGCAGGAGAAACATCAACAACCTCAGATATGTAGATGATACCACTCTAATGGCGGAAATTGCACTCATCTCACATACTAGCAAAGTAATGCTCAAAATTCTCCAAGCCAGGTTTCAACTACATGAACTGATAACTTCCATGTGTTCAAGCTGGATTTAGAAAAAGCAGAAGAACCAGAGAGCAAATTGCCAGTATCTGCTGGATCATCAAAGAAGCAAGAGAATTCCAGAAAAACATTTACTTCTGCTTTATTGACTACACCAAACCCTTTGACTGTGTGGATAACAACAAACTGTGGAAAATTCTTTAAGAGATGGGAATACCAGACCAACTTACTTGTCTCCTGAGAAATCTGTATGCAGGTCAAGAAACAACAGTTAGAACAAGACATGGAACAACAGACTGGTTCCAAATTGGAAAAAGAGTACAATAAGGCTGTATATTGTCACCCTGCTTATTTAACTTATATGTAGAGTACATCATGCAAAATGCTGGGCTGGATGATTCAAAAGCTGGAATCAAGATTACCCAGAGAAATAAAAATAATCTCAGATATGCAGATGACACCACCCTCATGAAAGAAAGCAGAGAGGAACTAAAGAGCCTCTTGGAACTGAAAGAGGAGAGTGAAAAGCTGGCTTAAAACTCAACATTCAAAAAACTAAGATCATGGCATCCAGTCCCAACACTTAATGGTAAATAGATGAGGAAAGAGTGAGAGACTTTATTTTCATGAGCTTCAAAATCACTACAGATGGTGACTGCAACCTGAAATTAAAAGATGCTTGCTCCTTGAAAGAAAAGCTATGACCCACCTAGACAGAATATTAAAAAGCAGAGACATTACTTTGCTGACAAAGGTCTGTCTAGTCAAAGCTATGGTCTTTCCAGTAGTCATGTATGGATGTAAGAGTTGGACCATAAAGAAAGCTGAGTGCTGAAGAACAGATGCTTTTGAACTGTGGTATTGGAGAAGACTCTTGAAAGTCCCTGGGACTGCAAGGAGATCAAACCAGTCAATCCTAAAGAAATTAGTCCTGAATATTTATTGAAAGGATAGATGCTGAGACTGAAGCTCCAATACACTGGTCACCTAATGTGAAGAACTTACTCATTGGAGAAGACATTGATGCTGGGAAAGATTGAAGGCAGGAGGAAAAGTGGATGACAGAAGATGAGAAGGTTGGATGGCATCACCAGCTCAATGAACATGAGTTTGAGCAAGCTCCAGGAGATAGTGAAGGACAGGGAAGCCTGGCGTGCTGCAGTCCACAGGGTTGCAGAGTCAGACATGACTGAGTGACTGAACTGAACTGAATTGAATGGCAGAAAGCGAAGAGGAACTAAAGAATGTCTTGAAGAGGGTGAAGGAGGAGAGTGAAAAAGCCAGTTTAAAACTAAATATTAAAAAAAAAACACTAAGATCATGGCATCTGGTCCCATTCCTTCATGGGAAATAGAAGAGGAAAATGGAGAAGCAGTGACAGATTTCCTCTTCTTGGGCTCTAAAATCACTGCAGCTGATGACTGAAGCCATGGAATCAGAAGACAGTTGCTGCTTGGCATAAAAGCTATGACAAACCTAGACACTGTGTTGAAAAGCAGAGACATCAGTCTGCTGACAAAGTCCGTGTAGCCAAGACTATGGTCTTCCCAATGGTTACATATGGTTGTGAGAGCTGGACCATAAAAATGAAGAGCACCAAAGAATTGATGCTTTCGAACTATGGTGCTGGAGGAGACTCCTGAGAGTCCCTTGGACAGCGAGGAGATCAAACCAGTCAATCTTAAAGGAAGGACTGATGCTGAAGCTGGAGCTCCAGTATTTTGGCAACATGATGCAAGCAGCCGACCATTTGGAAAAGTCCCTGATGCTGGGAAAGATTGAGGGCAGAAGGAAAAGAGGGCATCAGAGGATGAAATGGCTGGATGGTATCACTGATGAATGGACATGAACTTGGGCAAACTCTGGGAGATGGTGAGTTCAGGGAGACCTGGTATGCTGCTGCCCATGTAGTCATAGAGCATGGGACACGACCGTGCAACTGAACAACAATACGTGAGGCTCATATTAAATTTTGAGTAGGATGATGGAGGTGAAGGTGATGAGTAGCGATCAGCTTTGGGCTCCATTTCAAAGAAACAGCAATAAGATTTGTTGATAGGTTGGATGTGGGATATAAGAGTCTAAGATGGCTCCAAGGTTACTATTACATTTTGTAACTTAAAATTGTATAAAAAAAGTTAAAAGAATGTATAGTATTGAAATGTTTTAGTTCTTCCCCTTCATGCTTTGGATCAGTGGTTCTCAAACTTGGGTTTGGAGAATTGTTTGGAAAGCTACCAGAGCATAGAGGCTAACAAATTGATACAAACTACAATCTGAGCCTCTGTACTTTTACCAATTCCCCAGGTGACTGTAGTGAATGCTGAAGTTTAGGAACCATGGGTTTAGATAAAATCTTTTAGGGATATTGACTAATAACTTAAGTCCTTTTTCATCATAAGCCAAAAGAAAACTTAGAAATTTATTTTCCTTCTATGACCAGGGACTGTTCTTTATAAGTTTTTTAGGATTTACTGGGCAGAAAATAAATCTTATTAAATTAACCATACATATTTTTTCTTCCTGACATTTTCTTTTTTGCTTAGATTTAATCCCCACACTGAATAAATTCTTGTTTCCCTATTGTATTTGAAAACTGCATTTATTCTTGGTGACAGTTGCCCGTAACTGGGCAGGTGAGTGTGTAGTTCTCTTACTGTTTTCTCACACATAGGAAGGACTATTTGCTAGCACAATGGAACACTGTGCTAACATTTTCTGCTTTGCTACACTCACCCTTCTGCTCTTTGGGGCTTTAAGTTCCCCATTGTGCCTTCATTTTTCCAGCAGAGGAAATGGTACCACCCACAGGGATCATGCTGTGTTTTCAAATCCTGGAGGTAATGAACAATGGTCATTCCTGGAGATGGGGAAACCCAGAGAGAGGAAAACAGTTCTAGGATCTGGGTCATCCCAGCTGCCGCGGGCTTAAGGAACAAGCGTGAGAAGCCCCAGACACTTGGGAAACTGGTTTGTACCCAGTTTGTTTTTGCGCCAGCAGGCTGCCTCTGTGTGGCTGAGAGGGCACCTGATGAGACGCAGTGCAGTGATGTGTGCTTCGGGAGAGAGGAGGGAACTCAGGGATAAAATATTGGACAAAAATGCAAATGAAGTAAAGGTAATGGCCAGCATTACCAGGCTCCGTTGCTTTCAATAACACAAATGCTTTCAAGAAGATGAATTTCTAGGACAAGAGAAAGACAGCACAAATACAATCTAATTGACAGAACTGTTATGGCCAACTGATTCTATTATTTGCAATAGGTTGAATCAGAGAATATGTTGAAGCATAGTCATACCTTGTAATAATATTTAACAGGGAAGAATGTATAAGAGGTAAAACTGAATTTAACTTTTTAATATTCCTTCACATAAATACCTAAAGATGCAAAGTTTCAAAATGGCCTAAAGTAGAAATCTGGAAAGGGAATCTATGTCATGCTAAATAATGTAATTAATGTAGTTGAGATGTAAAGAAACTAGAAAGCAAAATTCTCTCAATCTGATCTTTCATTTGTCATCTTTCAAACAAAACCTTTTTTCTGAAAATTCATGTATCACCCACATCTGTGGAGTTATCTGAAAAGAGCAGATATTTCTAAAAAGCTGTTATAATGGATTTCCCTAATCTATTGAATCATATACTATGTTACTAGATTTTAGTATATTGATAGATATTCATAAAATTTCATTTAAATCCATTGGCTCAAACCTATAAAACATTTTCCTTCATTTTAAAACCAATTACCTAAGGTAAAATTATTTTCTCAGTTTTAAATCAGAAAGAAAAATATATATTGAGATTTTTTGAAAAGATATTCCTAAATCTATAAATATTTAATTTTTCTGTTTATTAGTTTAGAAGCAAGCAACTAATGAAAAATTCAGGATTAATATTTTGATTTGCATATCCAGTCATGGTCCAGATAGCTATGAGAATAATCATTAAACAGTATCTGCATTTTAGTTTCCTTACCTGTCAAGTGAGAAGACTCACAGTCTTGCTCTACATCGTTTGTAGAAACTTGATGAAGTTCATTGAAATTCTCTGGAGAACTATGCCTCATAAATGCAGAATTACTACTTTAAAAAAAAAATAGGCATCACAGAGATCTAGACACAGACTGTACTTGGAAATCCCTGAAAATAGAACTGACCTCATCTGTTCCCAGGGATAGTGGTGAATCAGTAATCTAGTAGGATGGATTTCTGTGGAGAAAGCACTTTTTAAATTGCAAAGTACTTATAGAAAGTGCAAGTTTAGGTATTATTATTAATAATATCCATCTGTGTTACAGTTGTAGGTTGATGGTCACAGTCTCTGGCTCTGGGAAGGAACAATTAAATAATATGAGTATATTTTTATAAGATCAAGTAAAACTTACTTAATTTCCTAAATTCCATGTTCAACTAGGCATAACTTTACAACAGAAAAATACGCTTAAGCCACAAACTCAGTAAATAATTCCTGCATTTGCCAAATGTTTCATTGTTATCATTATCATTCAAAACACTTCTTTTTAGGATGGGATTCATAAACTTTGGACTCACAGATTCCTTTGATAATCAGGTGAAAACTAGGAATTCTCACTGTTCCACTCCTGTGTGTATACACAAAATTGTACTTAGAATTTCAAGAGGTCTTGGAGCCATCTGAAATCCAGGTGGAGAATTCATTCCTAGGACCTCCCTAGCGGCTCAGTGGTAAAATATCCACCTGCCAACGCAAGAGACATGAACGAGTTCGATCCCTGATCCAGGAAGGTCCCACACGTCTTGGAGCAACTAAGCCTGTGGACCACAACTGTTAAGCCTGTGCTCTATAACTCAGGAGCCAACACTACTGAACCCATGTGTCCCAACTACTGACGCGCACGCGCTCTAGAGCCCATGCGCTGAAAGAAAAGCCGCTGCAATGAGAAGCCCATGCACAGCTAGAGCAGCCCTTGCACCCAGCCAGAGAAAAAAGCCCGCACAGCGGCCAAGACAGCACAGCCCACCCCCAAAAAGGATTCACCTCTAAAAGGACTAGCATTAATCCACTCAGCAATCTCTTACTGAGTACCTGCTTTGTTCTCAAATATGCCCTAGATACTAAAGATGCACAGGGAGCTAGGCTCAGCCCCAATTCTAGCAGGTGATATACAAATATTGAGTAAAACATAAATCTCATCTAGTCAAAGATATGACCTCATTTGGCTTCACAGACACGAAAAAGGTGATAGGATGATTACAACTTTTGAATATACTAGGAGAATTGAAAATATTCGGCTGAAGGAAATAGTGAGCACTTTCTTTTGTCTTCCTTTTTTCTCTTCCTGCTTTTTAATACCATAAAATGTAAGTAAACATGAAATCTAAATTTTGCTTTCAAAAAGTATATTATGGCTTATCTTTGCATTAATAATCATTTTTGAGTGCCTACAATACGAAGAGCACTACGCTAGATATTGTAAGAATACACATCTAAATATTTCAAAGTCATCTTTTATTTCCACCCATTTCTATGCTTTCATAATCATGTGTTCTCTCTCACTGAGCACTTGCCTTTGAAAAATGGTATTTTAACACTTGGTTGTCTCTTCAGCAAAAGTCATCTTATTGAAATAATAAGGCAGACTATACCCTGCTGAGCATGATATTGTGTGAGGAAAAAGAGAAAAGGAATAAAGATTTGCTTAACACTGATAAATATAAGGAAAAACAAACAAAATGTTAAGAGATAAAAAGGATAAATACCCAATATTAAATACCCCTGTGTATGTTCTATGCATCAAAGTCCTAAACACAGAATGTGACAATGATATTCGGATAAGGAAGCGTAACAGTAAGCTCTCCCTCTGTATTTTACTGTTTCTCATTTGGGAACCAGTTCATTCAGTGACTGGAATGTAGGTGAGAGGACTGAGAAGGCAATAAAAACAGAAGGAAAATAATAGAGAAGGAGACCATTAGAGATCCTCTGGGAGTTGTTCATGAAGTGGGTGTGCTTCTAGTACAAAGAAAGACCCAACAAAACCCTATTTCTGCAACTCTTTTTCACCTGAGAAGTAAAGCAAGAAGCACTAATAATAATAATAATAATAAAAGGAGAGGACAGCAGAATAACAAATAACCACACACAGTCACTTCAGACCTATTCTGAAACAACAGAATACACTTTAAAAAGCAGTAAAAACAATAAAAATCCAGTCATTGTGAAAAAGGAAAGCCTTAGCTGCAATAAAGCCAGTCAATAAAGAAGCGCTCTCATTTAAACATCAAATGCACATTGTTTTGCAACACCTGTTATTCAGACATAATAGCTTTCTTAACCTGTCAAAGTGTTTAAGCTGAGGAAAAGAAATGGGCCTCCAGCTGTGCAGTTCTGTGGAGAAAGCCTGTGCGAAGCGATATTAGTTTAATGAAATGTGTACAGATTGTAATTGTGGTAATAAGAGGGCAATTCCCTGAGGTGTCATAGGAAGGCGGTGAGCTCAGCCAGGCAGAAAACAGAAGCTTGCAGGCTGAGGGAGAAAACCCAGCCTACTCTGGAGAGAGGGCAGGAAGTGAGCAGGAAAGATCAGGGAAAGAGGAATCCTGTGAATGTGTTGTCCTCAGACTCACTCCGAGAAAGAAGCCAGGTCCAGAAGGAGTTAAAACCCTCTTCTTACAGCACTGCTGACCCAGAGCTAATCTGAATCAATGTAAACTGTGCTGCAGGTGCTGGGGAACTCAGGGGAGACAGTTCTCCTTCTGTGACAAGATGACAGTGACCCTTCTGAAACTCATATTCAGGGTGAGAGACAATGAATAATCAAACATAAGTGAGGCGAGAAGGGAGTGATGCAAGAGAAGAATATTGCAAATCAAGCAAGCATGGCCTTCTTTTTGTGTTTATCTAGACATCATCCCGGGATTTACTCTGGGAAGGACATATTTTAGGGAGTCTTCTTGAGAGAAGGAGCCACTGATATCAGTTATTTGATAATCAATTTGTCATTGGTTTAAATTTCCCAAGTAATTTAAATGCCCGAAGGTGAGGCGTGTGCAGCCAATTCTTTTTCTAACTAGCTGTATGCCCTTGGGCAAGTCATAGAACCTCTCTGGTTTTTTCATTTTATTCCCTGTAAATCTAAGGAAGTCATTCTAAGCAATTACTTGGTGTGATGCCTGACAGTGGTTTGCTACTACCTAATAATATCTAGGTCCATTTCAATCTTGACCCTCCTCCCCTCTTCAGGATCCATGTTCTGTTATTTGACTGCAGAATTTTATAGAATTATACTGAAATACTATTGCTTCCTCATATACATAGTGGATTTAATTTCTCTATAACTTTACGTACGGTTTCCCCTTTCTCAAAAATT